>NC_045543.1:1927224-2027224 GCF_009769535.1 Thamnophis elegans | reverse complement strand
GGGGGGGGACAGCCTCAAAGGAGGAAAGAAAGAATATGCTTCCCACTATCTTCTTTCTGAGTGTGAAATATGCTTGAATTAAGATGACAAGCATAATATTGCTTTCTTATCTATCAGCAAAACAGTATAAGACTGCAAGTTTCATTTGAGAGGATGGATGCAAGCTTGGAGCATAGATAGAACAGAATAAAAATCACCTTCTTAGCAGTGCAAGTAAGAAGCCTATTCTTTCTCATATTTAGCTGACTAAAGTTATAGAGTTAAAAGTAAAGGTTCCCCTGGCACGTATGTGCTAGTGGTTCCTTACTCTAGGGGGGCAGTGAGCATCTCCGTTCCAAAGCCGAAGAGCCAGCACTGTCTGAAAACGTCTCCGTGGTCATGTGGCCGGCATGAGTCAACGCCGAAGGTGCATAAAACGTTGTTACCTTCCCACCAAAGGTGGTCCCTATTTTTTCTACTTGCATTTTTACATGCTTTTGAACTGCTGGTTTGCCAGAAGCTGGGACAAGTAACGGGAGCTCACTTCATTACGCTAGGGATTCGAACCACTGAAGTGCCTACCTTTCTGATCGACAAGCTCAGTGTCTTTGCCACTGAGCCACCATGTCCCTTTTTGACTAAAGTTATAGCAAGGTATAAACTAGGTAAGTATGCTTATACCCGGGGGGGGGGGGAGATAACCTTGTGAAAACTTTGATATATGCACAGAGCAATGACAAACTCCCTGATAATTTTGTGAGAAAACCACAAATTTCATTCAAACATGTCACATTTCTAAATAAATGTTATTTGTGTCAAATGTGACAGGAATGAAACATTTAAATGCTATCTATCTATCTCTATCTCTATCTATCTCTATAGCAATAGCAATAGCAGTAGACTTATATACCGCTTCATAGGGCTTTCAGCCCTCTCTAAGCGGTTTACAGAGAGTCAGCATATTGCCCCCAACAATCTGGGTCCTCATTTTACCCACCTCGGAAGGATGGAAGGCTGAGTCAACCCTGAGCCGGTGAGATTTGAACCGCTGAACTGCTGATCTAGCAGTAGCCTGCAGTGCTGCATTTAACCACTGCGCCACCTTGGCTCTATCTCTATCTCTATCTATCTATCTATCTATCTATCTATCTATCTATCTATCTATCTATCTCTATCTCTCTCTCTCTCTCTCTCTCTCTCTATCTCTATCTCTATCTCTATCTCTCTCTATCTCTATCTCTCTCTATCTCTCTCTATCTCTATCTCTATCTCTATCTATCTATCTATCTCTATCTCTATCTCTATCTATCTATCTCTATCTCTATATGTATATCTCTATCTATCTATCTCTATCTCTATCTATCTCTTATCTATATCTATATCTATATCTATATCTATATCTATATCTATATCTATATCTATATCTATATCTATATCTATATCTATATCTATATCTATATCTATATCTATATCTATATCTATATCTATATCTATAGATAGATAGATAGATAGATAGATAGATGATAGATAGATAGATAGATAGATAGATAGATAGATAGATAGATAGATAGATAGATACTGACAGGTTCAGAAAAAAATATTCCTAATGGATGACACTATTTAAAAAAAGAATAAAACGGGAAATCAGATTAAGTCTCTACATTGGCTAAAAAGGAAATTGAATGTGGTGGGTGAGAGAGTCCTTCTTGTGGCAAATTACAGAGGTGACGCTGTAAGAAGACTCCAAGATGATTCATATAAGCAACGGAGAATCTAAATCATGTCAGTAGTTCATTAGACTGAGGTAAATTATGACCCTCAAAAGAAATAACTAAAATGTAGGTAACTATAACCTACAGATCAGATTTCACTTGTAACTTGTATACATAACTGTAATCTTTCAAGCTCATTTCCAAAAATACCTTTCATTCGGCGAATGCAACTGCTAAAATCTTCAAATCGCATAGACACGGGAACAAATAGGGAAGTCTGGTCTTCTTTAAAAGCCCGGCATGGAATCTCTGACTTCAACTGGACAAAACAGAATACATTTCAATCTTGTAGAGCAATACACTCAGCAGAGGCAGGTTTTGATTGGAAACTTTATCATTTTAAAGTTAATAAGACTGTATACAGTATACAGCCTTCATATATAGAGCTTAATACTTCAGCAGACCCTCAAAATCATTCTTTTAGAAGCAATCACCAGATACTTCTGCTATTGACCATGCTGAGTGGGAATTGTGGGGTATGTAGTACAAGACATGGGGGTACATCAGGTAGATGTTCCTTGGCCCAAAGCATTTGGTTACTGATTTAGTTAGCAATAGCAGTTAGACTTATATACCGCTTCATAGGGCTTTCAGCCCTCTCTAAGCGGTTTACAGAGTCAGCATATCGCCCCCAACAATCTGGTCCTCATTTCACCCACCTCGGAAGATGGAAGGCTGAGTCAACCTTGAGCCGGTGAGATTAGAACCGCTGAACTGCAGATAACAGTCAGCTGAAGTGGCCTGCAGTACTGCACCCTAACCACTGCGCCACCTCGGCTCTAGTTCTTGTGGAAATGTTGCTCCTACATATGAACTAACACAGGATATGCATCAGTGGTGGATTCAATTTTTTTTACCACCGTTTCTGTGGCCATGGCATGGCAGGGGAAGGCTACTGTGAGATCTCCATTCCCCTCCACACTCCAGGGGAAGGATACTGCAAATCCCCATTTTCTCCTGATCAGCTGGGGCTCAGGAGGCAGAGAATAGATGGGGGCGGGGCCAGCCAGAGGTGGTATTTACCGGTTCTCCAAAGTACTCAAAATTTCCACTACCGGTTCTCCAGAACTGGTCATAACCTGCTGAATACCACCTCTCAAATGTATGGATCAAAACTTAGCTAAACCAATCTTTGCTAAGGCCTTGCTAGCAGAACAGAGAACAATTTGGTGCAGTTCATTAGAATAGCAATGTGAATTAGCAAAAAGGAGACTAACACATGGAATCGGTTCCTAATGCTACCTTGCATACAATTCTTCTTTAGGACTTCAACAATGTCCAAGAAATTAGAATTTCAACTTCATGGACTACTGCATGATGGAGCTGCCTTTCCTTTCTTTCTTTTTTTTTTAACAAATAATGTGCTTCTGCTACATCTCCACTGGCACAGACACATTTAGAATAAATACAGTATCCTTGTCAACACCTCAGTTTGCAAAAAAGCCAGCTTGATGAGATGAAATGTCCTGGTGCCAATCCCTAGTGTCATTTTAGTTTTGTGGAGTTAGCAATGTGGGGAACCAAATTGTAAAACACAGAAGGGGGCTTTGGCCCAACATCTGCTAGATGAACACCACTAAACCATGGCATGTGATGCATTCATCAAGAGCTCTGCTAATAGCATGGGGTCTGAATCGTGGCCCTTCTGTACTGAACCCATATCCAAAAAAAGAGAGAGAGAAATCAATTTATAAGTTTGAGTGAATAAGCAACATTCAATCCTCTTTAAAATGTTTGCCTCGTTAGGAGATAAAGAAATGGGCAACTCGCCTAACAAGGAGAAGGAACGAAAGCACTGTGAAGAAGTGATCCTATAACTTCAGTGATTACCTGCCATGAGATATTTACTACCCCACTAATAACACTAAAGCAGACACTTTAACCTTGCTTACTTCAGAGTGACAATTCATAGCACCATCAACTGCATTTCTCTTTGCATCAGGCTGAGAGTCGATATCGTGCATTTAGAAATCCCACTGAAATAAATTGAATGAACACACAGACCAAACATTTGTACTCTAGTGTAAATATGAAAATATGGAGTTGTCATCCAGTGCTAGATATACATTTATACTTTGCTTCTTTTTACCTTCTGATTTATTAGTTCCTTCTGTTTATATCTCAACTTTCATAAAATCCAAGGATAGTCACCATTTGAAGACATCCAAGACAAAATATCATTTAAAAATCAATAAAAGTATATATTGTAGAGAAAAGTAATACAATCATAAACATTGCAGAGGTCATTACAGATTTCATGAATAGAACAGAACAGAATGGGGCCAGGTGGGATGGGATGGAACCAGAGTTGGGTCCTCCCTATACGATCCGGTACGCCAGAAGAGGTAGTGAAAATCTGGCTCACCAGATAGGACCGGTAGTAAAAATGGTGGCTTGGTCATGCCCCCAAACCTGTTCTCCATCATCAGAAGCTTCATCAGAAGCTTTAAAAAAAAAGTTTTTTCCCCTCCCAGTTCAGGCAGGGGGGGAGCTTTAAAAAGTGAGAGAGGGGGAGGGAGGAAGAAGGAAGGGAAGGAGAGGAAAGAGAAAGAAAGAAGGAAACAATTCAATTTTATGCTGGGAGATTTAGCAAAGAAGAAAACAAATGCTGTCACTTTAAATCGGAACTCAGCATGCCTGGCTGTGGAATTCTGGGAGTTGACGTCCACAAGTCTTAAAGCTGCAAACTTTGGAGTCCTGCTTTAAATTGAAAAGCTGCTAGGTTTACAAAGTGACATTAAGCAGTTTTTTGAGGGGGGGATTGCTTCCCACAGAGGGAAGAGGGAAAAAGAAAGAAAGAAAGAAAGAAAAAGAAGAAAGAAAGAAAGAAAGAAAGAAAAAGAAGAGGGAGGGAGGGAGGAGAGAGAGAGAGCGAAAGAAGCATTTAGGGCTAGAAGGCTACTCAGAGGCCATCTAGTCCAACACCCGGCCTGCAGCAGGAAACCTTACATTGCCTGGATTATTTTGGTGCCCCTAACAGAGAGGAAAATTGCCAGAAAGGAGAAGGAGTTTACTAGGACAAGGCTGCCATGCAGAGGAAGGCAGAGATAGTCCTTGACCTATGACTATAATTGAGCCCAAAATTTTGGTTTCTAAGCAAGAGTGTTGTTAAGTGAGCTTCACCACATTTTACCCAATCCATGACATCTCCTGGTGAGTGACATCAAGTTGGCCATGCCCACCAGTCACATGACTGCCAACCACGCCCACAGAATAGGTAGTGAAAAGTTTTGAAACCCACCCCTGGATGGAACGGAATATTCTTTATTTGCCAAGTGTGATTGGACACCCAAGGAATTAGTCTCTGGTGCATAAGCTCTCAGTATACATGCAAACAATGGAGTAATATAATCATAAGATACCAAGAGAAGAAGGTAATAGGAAAAATGAGAGGGATAATAGTAATACAACCATACTACATAGGTAAATATACTTAGGCATAAGACAGTACTATAGTAATTAGGTGTTCAGCAGAGTGATGGCAGGAGGGGAAAAATTGTCCCTGTGTCTAGTTGTTTTCGCATGCAATGACGTATAGTGATGTCCTGAGGGGAGGAGTTGAAATAGTTTATGTCCAGGATGTGAAGGGGCTGAAGATATTTTCTCAGCTCCCTCTCTGACGTGTGCAATATACAGGCCTCAATGGAAGGCAGGCTGGCTGCGATGGTTTTTTCTGCAGTCCTAACTATCCGTTGAAGTCTGGACCTGTGTACGGGCTCTGGGAAGTTGGGGGGGGGGAAAGGGAGGTGGGGTCATAGGGGGGAGGGGGGAGGGGGGAAATATAGTGTGTGCTAGATTTTAAAGTAACATGATTGCACTTGTATACTGTTGCTTTTTTAATTCTAGTGTAAAAATAGGAAGCTGAATATATTGATAGATAGTAGAGATACACCGAAGGGAGGAGCAGAGGGAAAGAAGAAAGAGGGGTAGAGAGGGTGGGAGAGAGGATCGGAGGGAGGGTGAGATGGAAGGGAGGGAGTGTATTGGGAGAGAGGAGTGATAGAGGGGGAGGGGAAGTAGGGTAGAGGGGGAAGATGGAGGGGAGAAAGGAAAGTTGGAGGGGGGCGAAAGAAAGGGTGTATGGAGGGTCGAAGAGGTACATTGGGTTTGTATTTTGGGGAGTATTGTTGACAAGGATGGCTGTGTTTATTGCTCAATGTTATATGGCCCCGGTTATGCACAGTATATATGTGACTGTATGAAATGAAAATGAAACATATTTGAAACGAGAAGGCTGGACCTGTTCTGTTTGGTTGCTGTGCCAAACCAGACAGATATAGAACTACAGATGACAGACTCAATCATTCCTCTGCAGAACTGAATCTGTTGGATAAATAGGGTTTAAGCCAGTACCCGAAATATATATAAAAAGAAACAAATATAAAATAACAACAAAAAAGAGGGTCTAGCATTCATCGGGATGGGACAAACTCCAGGGTCAGGTTATGTAGGCCCCGATTTATATACTGCCACTAACTCAAAGTGGGATAATGAGATGGGTCTTTTTACAAGAACCTGCTGAGAATTTTCCTTCACATACAGGAGACTAATACGAAATTAGTAATTAAAGTGAATTAAGAGGGAGGAGAACCAGGGTGCTTAGCTATGGAAGCTAACCATGGGCTCTCTCAATCCAACCTACCTCACAGGATTTTGAGTTCCTAGAAAAATAAAGCAATACGTTATTCTTCGTATTTGTCAATTAGTGTTTTGTTAATGATCAAAGACGAAAAAGGATTTCAACAATCCATCACATTTTCTTCTAGTACACTTTCATCCAGTTCCTCTGGACCCAGAGCGCTAAAGGGGCCATCTTGGGAACTTGAATGACAGGTGGAATGTGTGCGTGCGTTTGTCTCTCTATTTATCTATAGCTATATCATGGGTGCAATCCAGCAGGTTCTGACAGGTTCTGGAGAACCTGTAGTGGAAATTGTGAGTAGTTCAGAGAACCGGCAGATGCCACTTTTGGCTGGACCCAGAGTGGAGTGGGAATGGAGGTTTTGCAGTATCCTTCCCCTGCCATGCCCACCAAGCCACGCCCACCAAGCCACATCATACCCACCAGGCCACATCCACAGAACCATAAAAAAATTGAATTTCACCACTGATCTATATCTATATCTATATCTATATCTATATCTATATCTATATCTATATCTATATCATCTATATCTATATCTATATCTATATCTATATCTCGATCTCTATCTCTATCTCTATCTCTATCTCTATCTCTATATCTATATCTATATCTATATCTATATCTATATCTATATCTATATCTATATCTATATCTATATCTATATCTATATCTATATCTATATCTATATCTATATCTATATCTATCTATGTTTATTTGTGCTGATAAATAAATAAAGGGAGACTAGTATAGATCTATTTCAAGCTATTTAGCTCTCATCAGCTAGCCATACCCTTACTGGGATTCGAACCTGTGCTGTATTGCATCTTAGGCAAACGTCTTAGCCATTATGCCACAGGTCTCCTCCTTATCTATATCTATATCTATATCTATATCATCTTATCTATATCTATATCTATATCATCTGATCAATATCAATATCTATATCTATATCATCTTATCTATATCTATATCCATATCTATATCATCTATATCTATATCTAACCACTGTGCTACCATGGCACAGTTTCTATCTTTCTTTCTATCTATCTATCTATCTATCTATCTATCTATCTATCTATCTATCATCTATCTATCTATCTATCTATCTATCTATCTATCTATCTATCCCTATCTATATCTATCTATCTATCTATATATCTATCTATCTATATCTATATCTATATCTATATCTATATCTATATCTATATCTATATCTATATCTATATCTATATCTATATCTATATCTATATCTATATCTAACCACTGTGCCACCGCGGCACAGTATCTATCTATCCATCCATCCATCCATCCATCCATCTATCTATCTATCTATCTATCTATCTATCTATCTATTTATCTATCTATCTATCTATTGAGAGAGAGGTTTGGAATACTCCTGCCTTGTTGATACAGAGAAATAAGTGAAAAAAAGAACACCATTTAACTTGCAGCAGCCAAGCCTGAAACTTTTTTCATTGAAATCACAAGATAAATTATGCCTGATGAATTATTCATGCTGCTATTTGTGTCCTGTTCTCTGGATGGAAGCAAGGCTGTTCACACCCTGCTTTGGCTATTCCTTGCCTTCCTTCAGGAGCCACCTTTGGATGACACATCTTTCACAAATCTGACAAGCCATATTTCATTCAAATAAAACTCAAAAAGCAGGACAGTTGCTCTTCCAGCCCATCCTTGACAACCAGATGAATTAACAAATGTTCTGATCTTCATGATGATGGGAATGGGATTTGTGTTGGCATTTCATATTGTATCATTTATTATACTTACCAACAGAAGAAAAAATAACACTGATCCGGGGGGGGGGGGGGGAGACGGGACTCTAAGAGACAAAGAGAAAAGGAATCCAAATAACTGTTTATGTGTTCCTGTGTGTGTCTGTGTGTTACAAAAAAAAAAGGTAATAGTAGAAGTAAATTTGATGAAGAATAGCAATGAAATGAAGATACCTGATAAATCTCTACCTTCTATGCAGCAGTTCAACACCTACTCGGAATACTGTTATATAATGATTTTATAACTAGATACCAGTTTACCCACTGAGAAATAATGCACTATGCTGCAAATCACATATTATTTGTCACAGGGAAAGAAAAAAAAACCACTAGTGATTTTATATTTAGCACTGCTCTTTCAATAGCATTTAAAGTTATATGTTGCACTGTTCTAGTGCTCCATGACAAAACTTTGAAATCTTCCTCTATGTGACCTGAATTTTGGATTGTTTCTAAAATGTATAGTTCACTTTCCCCCTAAATCCCAAAGCGACCCCATTCATTTCTAGCTTAATTTGTCTATGGAGAGTCTCAGCCATCCAGGTCATGGTTTGTTTGTTGTTTGTTTGTTTATTATATTTATATGCCACCCTTTTCCCCCGAAGGGGACTCAGGGCGGCTCACAACTCAAACCAGGGAAGGGGGATACAGACAAAAAATTTAAAAAAAAAACGACAGAAAACAATGCATAATTTAAAACACACGACAGTCATACCATTCGAGACGGGGGCAACAGCTCTTTAGCCCCAGGCCTGTCGGAACAGCCAGGTTTTAAGGGCTTTGCGGAAAGCCTGGAGGGTGGTGAGGGTGCGAATCTCCACGGGGAGTTCGTTCCAGAGGGTCGGAGCAGCCACAGAGAAGGCTCTCCTCCGGGTAGTCGCCAGTCGACACTGGCCGGCGGATGGAATTCGGAGGAGGCCTAATCTGTGGGATCTAATCGGTCTAGTAGAGGTAAATGGTTGCCTCAAAGGTGCTTTCTTTCCAGAAAGTCCAGTTGTCTTTTGAAAGAAAGCACCTTTGGGTCTCGTTTCAAAACAAAGGAAAACAAATCACCTGGTATGTTTGCTCTCACTGCTAATCTTCCCTACTCCTTCATTTCCTAAGGTGAGAATCACAACATTCCCTTAGCCAAATAGCTGCTCTGTGAAAGGTAGGTTAGATATACGTTCCTCCCTAGGAAACAAGAAACGGGGTCTTATCCCAGTAAATTTAGCCCTTCTGCCAAGCAGTATTTGGCTGAACAAAGGCCTCCTGGTTATGAAGAAGATTAGATTTCACACATGCAGCTTTTCCCTCCATGTAGATAAAGAGATACGCTCCACCCCCCGGTTTTCAGAAGAAGAAAAACTCCATGACATGAAATGGCAGAAGAGATGCCTAGAGCACCAGAGGAGGAGGAGGAGGAGGACAAGTAAGTCTTTCTTAAGGATTCACCTCATGGCAATAAAAGCAGCAAAACGTAGTTATCTTTCCACTCTTACATTGACTGAAGATTGGCAGTCTTCTTCAAGGTAACCTGGTCACTCCTAAGAAGGAAAATAGCCTACAAGGCTGCTGTGGGGACCATTGAGAAATCTGCCAAATTAAGTTGCTCAGATGTGCTCTGAGATGGTCACTGAAGAAGAGTCTGGTTTGTTTAACTGGGAGGAGTTTGAGGCTGTTGGTTCTGAGAACATGCAATTCATCCTGCAAAGGCAGGAATAGAAGCAGAAATGTGGCCGGCATTGGTATGGTATGGTATGTATAGCATAGCATAGCATAGCATAGCATAGCATAGCATAGCATAGCATAGCATAGCATAGCATAGCATAGCAGGTATGATATGGTACTGTGCGGTACAATACAGTATAGTAGAGTATACAGTGTTTTCCCCAAAATAAGAAAGCTCTTTTTTAATTTTGATAGCAATAGCAATAGCAGTTCGACTTATATACCGCTTCATAGGGCTTTCAGCCCTCTCTAAGCGGTTTACAGAGTCAGCATATCGCCCCCAACAATCCGGGTCCTCATTTCACCCACCTCGGAAGGATGGAAGGATGAGTCAACCTTGAGCCGGTGAGATTTGAACCGCCGAACTGAATCGCCGAACCGCCGAACTGCAGATAGCAGTCAGCTGAAGTGGCCTGCAGTACTGCATCCTAACCACTGCGCCACCTCGGCTTGATCCCCAAAATAAGCACTTGGCCTTATTTTTGGAGAGGTCTTATTATTGTTTAAGTGCTGGAGGCGGCGAGCGTGATCACCTCATGGCTGCTGCTGTGTTGCAATATTTTCAGGGACGGCTTATTTTCGGGAGATGGATTATTTTAGTGCATGTGCTCAAAAGCCAGATTGGATTTATTTTCCAGGGAGGTCTTATTTTTAGGGAAACAGTATAGTATAGTATAGTATGGTATGGTATGGTATGGTATGGTATGGTATGGTATCGTATCGTATCGTATCGTATCGTATCATACGAAATTGATTTTAGCCTCACTGGTGCAATTCCACCACAAAAAATACAAAACAACATAAATAGTATAAAGAATAATCCCTACGCAAGTAATTAGGAAGAAAAGAGAAAGAGAAAGAAAAACTAATCATACGTTTTTGTCATTGGACCACTGTTATTCATTACTTTTCTTCTCCGGTGATGGAAGAACCAAAGGGGATACTTTTTTCAATAAGAACAGAGCTTCTTATTAGAAAGATGCTACTACTGCTAGCATGGCGTACTTGTTCACCTGGGCCACTACTAATAGAAAAGCAGTGCTCCAGCACTCATTCCACCTCTCAGGATCCGGGAGATTGTACATAGATATCGTGCTCTTGTTCATAGCATGGAGGTCGTATCTGTATGAAACGATCCACAACCCATGGAGGCTCTCTCTGATTATGACGGGCTTTCTCTGATGGCTTTCTGCCTTCCATATGCCAAAAGCTACACCACTAAGCAACAATGGGAGACAGAGCTTCCTTTCTCCTCCTGCTCTCCTTCCTCCGATGCAGACTTTGCCCAGTCCTAATGACCAAATGGGCTTTCTTCTATCAATTAACTAACAAACCAGAGCGAGAGAATCCTCTCTACCCTGAAGCTGAAAAGTGCATTACAAGGAAGCTTTGTCTCAGACAGAAGCCAGAGGAGGCGAGGCCACTGCTGCAATTGCTCCGTTAGGCCTGCACTCCTGGTCACCAACAAAACAGGCTCTATTCTCGCAAAAGCCAAGGTCAAAAATGTATAATTATGCCAAGTCAAATTTAAGCAGATCCAAGGCAGTCCCAAATCCCAGTCTGGGTACATGCTGAGTCAAATACCAAAAATATCTAGGAAAAAAAGGGGGAGGGAATATGAGGCCAAGTATAGTGGCTAAGATTTTTGGTACCTCTCTCTACCCCACAAACACACACACACACACACACACACACACACACACAAACAGATTAATTCTATGATATAGCAAGTGTTATAAACCATGCATGTTTATCATCTCTTCTTACAGTGACACGCTTTCCATTCTCTCGACTTTGCTTTTAAATAAAAGCCTTTATGTTTTCCTTATTTGTTTTCCTACATTCGGCTTTGATCCATGAAATGCCAAACACGGTTCTTTTGTTCAGGGAAATGCAGTGTTTGCATTGCATTGTATACAAATTTATTTGATGCCAATTTGCCTTCTTTCGTCTGCTGTGGTTGGCTCTGCCTTTTTGGAGGAATGGTACCGCATGAGAAATAAGATCAGGAGGCGTTGTAACTGCATCATTAGTTAACTACAATATGCATTACTTTACTGCCCCTTCTTGAAAGGCCTGCATTATATTAGATGGCCTCCATCAGCAATTTCGGCTTCTAGTGGCTGGGGAATCCTGCAAAAGATCTTAATGGCACCCAGAACAGCAAATCCTGACACTGTTCTTCCTCATAGGAGGAAAATATTCAGCAACAAATCCTTGAATCAATTGAGAAACTGCTTTGCATCTAGCGTAAATACTGGGGTTTTATCTTTTTTTTAGATTAGCATTTGTGGCATGATGTGAAAGTGGGTAAAACTCCAGTTTTTCAGTGAGTGTAATTTTAAAACCATCTCACTTTTCTTGTTGATTTTCCCTCATGCGTCTTCATAGTAATATGATATTAAGAGGGATCAGATGAATCAACGTAATATATATTGCAGCCCTCCAAGTCAGTGTTCAGAGGAGGTTGTGAGCAAAGGTTGTGCTGGAAGAAAAAAACCAGTTCCCAAAATATTTTTTTTAAATGTTATAAATTGCAGAGGAAATCAGATGCAATTGAATGGAAGAGGAAAAAAACTTAGATACGCCATTTGGGCATGGAATTCAAACTGAATACTAAATGCTGGAAATATTTTTTTTTTAAGTTCTATATAATAGAACTGTATGTGCACAAACCAAATCTGGAAAACATTTTAATCAACTAATCTGTGAGATTCATATATTTATTAGATAAATATTTTATCTCATTGAAATCAAGAAAAAAAACTCTCACTGGTTTTACTAAATTCAGTACATCCAAATCCAACCCACTGGTTTCAAGCATATGCAATACCCCAAAGTCAGATGATGAAAACGTTGCAAGGAACAATGACTTAATGCACTTAAAATTAACCAACCAACCAACCCCCCCCCCCAAAAAAACCATTCACATAGTTGTTTATAAACCATCTGATTAGGTCAACAAAATAAATACCTTAAAATTAATTTCAGGGGAACATTCATCAGCCAAGGCTATCTTCACATCACCTATGGAGAAATGTTATTGATTCTAATTTATTACCCATTTAGGAATTCCAAAACCCCAATTCCTTGCTTCATTTTTCCCCTCCACCGTTTTTTCTGTAGAGTTACAAAGCACATATTTCTCCATCGCTTTCAGTTCCAGGCAATGTTATAATATAAATTCATAATAAATCATAATAAAAGGTTCGTTGATCGCCATATACCATTTTCTCACATTTTAAATGTAAAAGAGCCATTTTGGCCCACTGGTTAAAATACCAGGCTAAAAACCATGAGACAGAGAGTTCGAGTCCTGTCTGAGGCCTTCACCTGTATAGTTTCCTGATTTGCATGGGATTATACTGGAGGACTTGCTCCTCATTGTAAAGATCTTGGTTTCAGTCTCCAGCGGAGACAATTTCCAATTAAAAAAAAATATTTATTAAACAGTATACAGCTGCCTATCTCCTCAAAGTGACATTGGGTGGCATACAAAGAGTTAAAAACCTCTACCACTACCACTGCAGGGATGGGTTTCAGGCGGTTCGCGGCGGTCCCCGTGAACCGGTTGGTTGGCGAACCCGGAAGTAAGTAACTTCCGGGAACGCCGAAGGGTCCACCCGCCCGCCCGCGTTTCTTACCCGGTTTTGACGAGTTCTGCGCTTCCACGCATGCGCAGGACGCATACAGCGCCTGCGTGATCCTCCAGGAGCAGCTGGAGCATCGCACAGACGCTAGTACGCATGCGTGCACTGCGCGCGTGCACGAGGATGCCGCTGGCCCCGTTCCAACCGAACCGGTTGGAACGGGGCGAGAAACCCACCCCTGTACCACTGGTAGTAGACTACCACTACTACTATCACCACCATCTCTGCTACAATATAATATAGTTTAGGCAACATCCAGCTATATGTTTATAAATACTTTAATGTAGTTGACTGCAAAGCTTTATATGGAGATAACCCGCCATTAATTCACAGAGAAAGCAGTGTGGATTCATCAGCTGAATATTTTCCTCCTTTAAGGAATGTGCTGCAACGTCTCTGCTGATTCCTACCTAAAATCTAAGCTATCATTCCGAAGAAGGAGTCTTACATGATATCCCAGATTTTTTTTTTTAAGTTTGAACCTTCTGTTTTCCAGCCTCTCCGCCACCAAGCAAACACATCCATTGCATCACGCTCACAAATCCCTTCCTTTGTGACAAGGTAATAGGATATTTCCCTCAGGTCCAAAGTATTCCAATGTCAGAAGTGGTAAACAGAAAACCAGCAGGCCAAGGTAAATTTTCACTGTGATCCACTGGGAGTGAAGCAGACAACTCATTATTTACAAGCCCGGCACCCTTTTCCCAACGCACTGATCTAAAAACATAGCCACATGTTCTATTTCGCAAGGGCAACTTGCCAAAAGCCAGAAGTTAATGCTTTCCAGCAGCTCTGAGATGGAAGACTAGAGGCCTATGTGATTGGCAAGTGAAGGCAGTTTTAGCTCCACTAAATCTGAAAGTTGAATCAATAGGAAGAAAAAAATGTGTGTACTTGGGGTCCACATGTGTGTATGAGGGTATGTTCACTGATATAAATGAGCAAGAAAAAAATGTGGGGAAAATATGGTCATCTGCAACTATATTACACATGAGTAAAGGAAAAGGTGCTGATAACTTCAGTCTGGTGGTTTTGCTTTGGTTAGCAGTTAAAGTTTCTTAAATGCATGAAATGGTGAAACCTTTACTCCATGTGAAGAGTAATACAAGCCTTAAAGGTGATATACAAATTTGGCAGATCAACCTCCCAAACTATCCAAACATGATATATGCCAGGTTCAATTCCTTTCTGCCGACATATCACAATCTGTTTTGATAGAAAAAGGATCCCAATTATTCGTTTTGATCTGATACTTCACATGGCACATGGTCTACTCATCAAGTGCCTTTTGCTTCTGCTGATACAAGGGAATCCCTAACCCTAACCATTATGATTTATAATATTTTTAAAGAGATAATTTGACCCTAATGCTATTCCTTACTATTTTATTTAGAAATACTTCTACTTTGGCAAATTGTTTTTCTGTCACCCACTCCATTTTGTCAGAGAAATTAGATAGATGATAGATGATAGATGATAGATGATAGATGATAGATGATAGATGATAGATGATAGATGATAGATGATAGATGATAGATGATGGATGGATGGATGGATGGATGGATGGATGGATGGATGGATGGATGGATGGATAGATAGATAGATAGATAGATAGATAGATAGATAGATAGATAGATAGATAGATAGGTTGATAGGTTGATAGATAGATGATAGATAGATGATGATGATGATGATAGATAGATAGATAGATAGATAGATAGATAGATAGATAGATAGATAGATAGATAGATGATGATGATAGATAGATAGATAGATAGATAGATAGATGATAGATAGATAGATAGATAGATAGATAGATAGATAGATAGATAGATAGATAGATAGATAGATAGATAGATGATAGATAGATAGATGATGATGATAGATAGATAGATGATAGATTTATTGATTTATTGATGATAGATAGATAGATAGATAGATAGATAGATAGATAGATAGATAGATAGATAGATAGGTGATAGGTGATAGGTGATAGGTGATAGGTGATAGGTGATAGGTGATAGGTGATAGGTGATAGGTGATAGGTGATAGGTGATAGGTGATAGATAGAATAGAGAGAGAGAGAGAGAGAGAGATGGAGAGTTAGTTAGTTAGTTAGTTGATTAGTTAGTTAGTTAGTTGATTAGTTAGTTAGTTAGTTAGTTAGTTAGTTAGTTAGTTAGTTATAGCCATGAAAGTAGAGGTAGATAGTCTGTTTTGGCTATGGGAACAGATGACATTTGACTTAAACCAGCAGTAAAATCCTCCAAAGTCTGCTACCGGTTTGGTGAGTCTGCTACTGAGCACGCACACAAGTGCGTCTGTAGTTGCCCGTGCAGTGCTAAAAAGGAACATTTTGAAGCCTTCCAGGTAAGTAGAACAGTGAGAGAGAGGGGGGGGGAATCCGCTGTGCCACGAGATATAGATTAGCTGGAAAGCAGGAAATCCAATGATTCTAGCTAATATAAATCATGCATCACAGCTGATCATTGGAAATACCGGTGTGCCCAAACCGGTAGCATTTTTTTACTACTGGTTTGGGCTAACCAGTAGCATTTTTTACTACCAGTTCGGGATAACTGGTCTGAACCGGTAGCATTTTACACCTGACTTAACTCTCTCTATTGGGTGACAGTGGGAAAAGGACAGAGCTAAGAAAAAACTAAATTTAAATGTAGTTTAAATAAAGATGTAGAAAATAAGTCATATGGTTACTGATGTATTAATCATTTCCCTTACGTCAAATTCACAGTATAATAGTAAGTACCACTGTTACTTTTGGGGTAGTTTCCTTGACAATTCACTGGCAAAGCCTTCTCAAGAAATATAGTTATTAAGCCAAATAACACACAGTCCTAAAAGGTACTGAAGTTAGTTAATATGCAAAGATTTAGATCATAAACAAACAGGCTAGTCATTGTATGAACATTTGAAGTTACAAGAGCCACAGAATGGGTGCCTCCCAGCCTGTAATACACTTGTTGCCATTGCAAATGGCGCCCTGCCTCTGCCCGCTGTCACATGATCACATGTTGGGCAAGTCAACTATATGACCCCATCATGGTGTTCCATGCTCACATGATTTTGATTTGCAATGGTGTTTTTTTTTTGCTGGTTTCTGGTTAAAAAAAAACACTCATTCACATGAATAAGGTGCTTCAAAACTATTGTGTTCACTTAATGACCACCATGTTCTCTTAACGACTGTGGTGCTTACTTAATTATGGCTGCAAAAAAAGGGCTGGAAAATTACTTCCAGTCCTTATATCTGAAATGACTTAGAATCGTAGTTCCTCAATTACAGTCATATGTTGAGAAATACCTGTAAAACATGAAAACCAGCAGAATCGTAATCATATTATGCGCTCTTTAGTGAAGGGGGAACAAAATGAGTTGCATCAACTTGAACAACCAGAAGATACAGGATTCAATTAGCCTCTCTTCCTTTTCTTCCCTTTCAATCATGACTCTTAGAGTTTGCCTACAGAAATCCCTGCAACCTTCTTGGCAAGGTTTTTTCAGAGGGGGTTTGCAATAGCCTCCTTCCGAGGTGGTGCAGTGGTTAGGGGTGCAGTACTGCAGGCCACTTCAGCTGACTGTTATCTGCAGTTCAGCGGTTCTAATCTCACCGGCTGAAGGTTGACTCAGCCTTCCATCCTTCCGAGGTGGGTGAAATGAGGATCCAGACTGTGGGGACGATATGCTGACTCTGTAAACCGCTTAGAGAGGGCTGAAAGCCCTATGAAGCGGTATATAAGTCTAACTGCTATTGCTATTGCTATTTATATCTCTATCCATCTCTCTCTATCTATCTATCTCTATCTCTATCTCCATCTATATATCTATATATCTCTATCTCTATCTCTATACCTCTCTCTCTCTCTTTATCTATCTATCTATCTATCTATCTATCTATCTATCTATCTATCTATATCTATATCTATATCTATATCTGTGTGTGTGTGTGTATGTATGTGTGTGTGTGTGTATATATATATATATATATATATATATATATATATATATATATATATATATACATATACATATACATACATACATACATACATACATACATACATACATACATACATACACATATATATATATATATATATATATATATATATATATATATATATATATATATATATATATAAATTAAAAAGAGCCGAGGTGGCGCAGTGGTTAGAGTGTAGTACTGCAGGCCACTTCAGCTGACTGTTATCTGCAGCACTGCAGGCTACTGCTAGATCAGCAGGTCAGCGGTTCTAATCTCACTGGCTGAAGGTTGACTCAGCCTTCCATCCTTCCGAGGTGGGTGAAATGAGGACCCAGACTGTGGGGGCGATATGCTGACTCTGTAAACCGCTTAGAGAGGGCTGAAAGCCCTATGAAGCGGTATATAAGTCTAACTGCTATTGCTATTGCTATTCCTAAGGCAGAGAAAAAATGATGACCCAGCTGATTATGCACCTAAGGCACAGCTAGAACTCACAGTTGCCCAGTTTCCAGCCCAATGCCTTAACCATTAAATCAAACTAGCTCTCAATTTTTATTACATTATAGTAACTGATTAGTATTAAGTGTGGCAGTTTGCTTAATATTGTTTAAACTATTACAACCTGCTCAGAGGTGGTTTCCTACCGGTTCGACCGAGTGGGTAGTAACTCGGCTGGCCACGCCCACAAACTGGCTGGCACGCACTCTCACACCAGAAAATGGAAGACCAGCTCTTCCGGTTTCCGGCATTGCCACATGCACAAAGACCAGTTGATCATTGTGTGTGCATGCACACCAGAAATCCAGAAGAGGAATGGGCGATCAATGCCACAGGTCACCATCATGGATTTAGGTGCTCTGATATGGAGTAGCCCCATTATTTTCTGGTGCTTGATGGTGGGAGCACATCACACCTGTGCTAAAGGCCCAGAAATGGCTTCCAGTTGCAACTGAAGATGCTGGTTTTCACCTACAAAGCCCTTTAGAACTGTGTCTGCTCTGTATAATTGATCTGGTCATTTCAATCTTACTGGGGAAAGCAAATAGGGTGCCCCACTTTAATGAGGTGTAGGCCAAAGCTTGGAGGAGCTGTTTTTCCTGGAATAGTTCCAGCCTTTTGAACTGATCTGGAACTCAGACCTAGCAGCAGCTGAAAACAATGTTCAAGAAGGCACTTGAGAAGAAATGGGGCCTGGTTTTTGAAATCTGGGTTTTGCGAAGGCTAATTTCTCAGCGGATTGTGCTTTGTATACTTCCGTAAAATTCTCTGGTGTTCTGTGCAATTGCTACAGGAAATAAATGACCAAACAAGCATTCTCCTAGAAATCTTCTAGAAAGGGAACAAGCTTATCACGGATCAGATAATCCACGCTTAACAACCACAATTAGGCACAGTAACTCTGTCTCTGAATAACTCAATCGTTAAGTGAGACATTGTGTGGCCACAATTTGTGATTTTATTGCCAGCTTTCTAAATGGATTTTGCTTGCCCGAAGCTGGCTGAAGAGCAGGCAAATGATGATCACTTGATTGGGGAATCACTTGATTGGATTACTTCATTGGGAGATGCTGCAACTCTTTTAAGTGCAGAGACCAGCTACAAAGTTACTTTTTCAGCATCATCGTAATATGGAATACGGGCAGTTATTAGCAACCGCATCATTGAGCAACGGTTGAAAGTTATGATGGCGATGAAAAAGTAACTTTATGACCAATCCTCACATTTACAACCTTTGCAGGTCCGTAAAGCGAAGGAAAGCTGAAGGAAAATAATAAACTTGTGGTCTCACTTAGCAACTGCTTTGCTTAACTACTGAGTTGCCAGTCTCATTTGTGTCGCTAAACGAGGACTATCCATACCTATTTTTGAAAGGGACCCATATAATCTGCTCTCAAAATTTCAAATGTGCCTGGTAGCTCCAAAAGCTGCTTTCTGGTGAACTGATCGCTAAGTTTTCTTTTTTCTAACCTGGGAATGGAAGCTGGCTGCATGTCTAAATGCTCTGCCTTTTCCCTAGCTGGAAGTGTTTATTTTTACAAGCTATTTCAAATGGTACATTCCAGAGTTTGGAGAGAGGTTTTCTAGCTACCAAGGGGGAAAAATTCATGCCATTGGTCCTGTTTGATAAAATATTAGCCAATTAATTCCACCTTAATATAGAATACTAAAGAAAACCAATCAATCAGAATAGAGCTGGAAGGGACCTTGGAGGTCTTCTAGTCCAGCCCCTGCTCAAGCAGGAGACCCCATACCATTTCAGACAAGTAACTGTCCAGTCTTTTCTTAAAAACCTCCAGTAATGACGCGCCCACAACTTCTGAAAGCAAGTTGTTCCACTGGTTAATTGTTCTCACTGTTAGGAAGTTTCTCCTTAATTCCAGGTGGCTTCTCCCCTTGATTAGTTTCCATCCATTGTTCCTTGTCTTGCCTTCTGGTGCTTTGGAAAATAAATTGAACCCCCTCCTCTTTCTGGCAGCCTCTCAAATACAGCACTGGAATCCTGCTATCATGCCGCCCCTGGTCCTTCTCTCTAGACCAGTGGTTCCCAAACTTGGCAACTTTAAGACTTGTGGACTTCAACTCCCAGAATTCTCCAGCCAGCTCTGCAGAGCTGGCTGGAGAATTCTGGGAGTTGAAGTCCACAAGTCTTAAAGTTGCCAAGTTTGGGAACCAGTGCTCTAGACTAGCCAATTTCTGCAACCGTTCTTCATATGTTTTTTACTCTAGGCCTTTAATCACCTAGTTGCTCTTTTTTGCACTTTTTCCAAAGTCTCTTTTTGTAATGTGGTGACTAAAACTGGACACAGTACTCCAGGTGTGGAATACTTACTAAGGCTTTATAAAGTGGTACTAATAGTTCATGTGATTTGGATTCTATGCCTCTGTTTATACAACCAAGGATTGTATTACTGTATGACTCCAGTCTCTTGTTTCAAGGTGGCGCAGTGGTTAAATGCAGCACTGCAGGCTACTGCTAGATCAGCAGGTCAGTGGTTCAAATCTCACCGGCTCAGGGTTGACTCAGCCTTCCATCCTTCCGAGGTGGGTAAAATGAGGACCCAGATTGTTGGGGGCAATATGCTGACTCTCTGTAAACCGCTTAGAGAGGCCTGAAAGGCCTATGAAGCGGTATATAAGTCTACTGCTATTGCTATTGCTATTTCAAGCGGTGGGAGTGGCAAAGTTTTTTTTATAGCAATAGCAATAGCAGTTAGACTTATATACCGCTTCATAGGGCTTTCAGCCCTCTCTAAGTGGTTTACAGAGTCAGCATATCGCCCCCACAGTCTGGGTCCTCATTTTACCCACCTCGGAAGGATGGAAGGCTGAGTCAACCTTGAGCCGGTGAGATTTGAACTGCCGAACTGCAGATAAGAGTCAGCTGAAGTGGCCTGCAGTACTGCACTCTACCCACTGCGTCACCTCGGTTCTAGCAATAGCAGTTAGACTTATATACCGCTTCATAGGGCTTTCAGCCCTCTCTAAGCGGTTTACAGAGTCAGCATATCGCCCCCAACAACAATCCGGGTCCTCATTTCACCCACCTCGGAAGGATGGAAGGCTGAGTCAACCCTGAGCCGGTGAGATTTGAACTGCCAAACTGCAGATAACAGTCAGCTGAAGTGGCCTGCAGTACACCACTCTAAACACTGTGCCACCTCGGCTCTTACAACGTGTTTAAAACCAAACACCTTCTAGAGGGAACTATGATGGAGAGAATGCCAGAACAACCTTATAGAAACACAACTAGGACATTTTAAAAAAAAAAGTGAACTCTCTTACAAAAATTAAAGTCAGGCTATCAGTTAATCAAAGAAACAAACAAAATGGAAGAAAATCAAGAAGGGCGCTTGTGAGGCTGACTCTCTCAGCTGTGAAATAGTTGGAAACAACCAATGATCTTTGGGTGCTAGTGCAAAACATAAGCCTTAAAACTCTCCTCTTTCCAAACTTGTGTAACAGTGGTGGGATTCAGCCAATTCGCACCTATCCGGGAGAACCGGTTGGTAACTTTCTAAGCAGTTGGGAGAACCAGTTGTTGGAAGAAATCTCCTTTTGTTTTTCCCCACTTTACAGGGCTGATCCTGTAAGGAAGGCAGGAAGGAAGGAAACATTCTGGTGTTGTTTCTAGCCTCATCTTTATTGTCCTGCTTACAGAAACTGCCTCTCCGGTTAACCCTTATTACATTGTCACAGCTAAGGCAAAGTGCCCATTGGCATGAGTGATGTTGAGTTGGCCACGCCCACCCAGTCACATGAATATTGAGCCCTGCCTACCCAGCTGGTCATTAGGGCAGAGAACCGGTTGTTAAATTATTTGAAACCCACCACTGTTGTGTAAGAATGGTACTATTAATCCTATAGCACTTCTCATTTTAAACTGGACTCTTTTTGGAACAAATTTGTAATTAGGAATGGGATTTTGAGAGTTAGATCCCCAAGGTTAGGCCCCAAGGAAGAAAACGCCACCCAACTAAAGAGAGGAGGAGGAGGAGGAGGAGGAGGAGGAGGAGGAGGAGGAGGAGGAGGAGGAGGAGGAGGAGGCGGCGTAGTGATATGTTGCCAGTTTCAAAAGCAGAGCTGTGGCCCTTTAAACATCACGATCTCCCAAGAAGCGAATGGGGGCTGAAATAAGAGTCACTCCCAAAAGCCAGATAAAAGTTCACTTCTTGCAGTCCTGTCCTTCAATGGATTTCTCTTTGCTTGCTCTAGATTTTTGCTCAGTTCTTCTGATTTGAGAGTTAGTCCCAGTTCAAGAGACACGGTGGCTTAGTGGCTAAGACGCTGAGCTTGTCAATCAGAAGGTCAAGAGCTCAGTGGTTAGAAACCCTAGTGCCGCATAACGGAGTGAGCTCCTGTTACTTGTCCCAGCTTCTGCCAACCTAGCAGTTCGAAAGCACGTAAAAATGCAAGTAGAAAAATAGGAACCACCTTTGGTGGGAAGGGAACAGCGTTCCTTGCATCTTCGGCATTTAGTCATGCCGGCCACATGACCACGGAGACGTCTTCGGACAGCGCTGGCTCTTCGGCTTTGAAACGGAGATAAGCACCGCCCCCTAGAGTCGGGAACGACTAGCACATATGTGCGAGGGGAACTTTTACCCAGTTCATCTTTCTGCTCCAGATTTCTGCTTGGTTTGTTTCTTTCAGCTCTTCTCAGCTCTTATTAATTTACAGAGGAAAACTGTTCCATCCCTCCCTCCCTCAGTCACTCCCTCCCTCCTTCCCCCCTCTCTCTGAACTAAATTACCCTTCCCCGTGAAAAAATAGCTGTAATCTAAATAAAATTTAACCCAAACTTTTAACTGATTCTATTTATTTTCTTACATATCGTGAATTTTCCTTTTCAAACTTTTTACTGGTTTATAGCATGTACACATTACATTAGATGAAATTAAAAGCTAACTCTGAAGAAAATGAACACACGCACAGACATATATTGATGTATATATCTTGTCTTTTATGTATACTGAGAGCATATGCACCAAAGACTAATTCCTTGTGTGTCCAATCACACTTGGCCAATAAAGAATATTCTATTCTACTCTATTCTCCCTCTATATATCTATATATCTATACATGTATGTATGTATCTATGTATGTATGTATGTATGTGTGTGTGTACACACACACACACATACACACACACACACACACTACTATCACTCCCCTGTATTAACATTCTAATAATACTTTAGCTGAGATAAAAGCATTCCACAAGTTACAACATTTATTTGATATAATTGATGTGCTTTAGGGTGCTAAATTTATAAACTACCATCATCACTATATCTTGGTTTCCTCAGCAATCATTTCTCTCTCATTCTCTCTGGGTTTTTTTTCTTTCTCTCCACTATTCCCCAGGATATGTTAGATATGTCAGCAAATTAAGCCAGAATCAAAACGATATCAATGATTAAGAGAGATCCCTTTTTCCTGAAAGGGTAAGGATCCCTCACCACTTAGCCATCAAGTCCCTGAACAACACTGCCACCTGCTGGGCAAACAGCTAACATCTAAAAGTTGATTCTAATATGGGTCTTTCTGAGTTGATGGAGAACTCAATTGCTTGTTTAAAGCCATAAATACCACCCACATTTATTTATTTATTGACAAAAATGCTGCAGTAATAAAAAAAATATTTCCCACTTACTTTTCTTTTTAAAAAGACTGGATACAATCTGTTAAATCTTTGGAATTCCTAGGGGTAAACAGAATAAAGCTTTGAATGATCTTCATTTCTAAAGTTTAAAAGAATTCTTAAAAGCAACTCAAGATTTTTAATTACAGAATGGAAGAAAGAATAAATGTGAAAGCTGGTTACTGAGATTTGTGCTTCTTGCATCAATTTGTCTCCTGCACTTCTCAGATTATTTCATGAAATGAAGTGATTTGCAAGCTTGAATGAAGAGCTAATTTCACCTATTTTTTTATGAATAAAATTAAAGTAAAGCAGAAAGATTTACTTATCTTAGCAATCTGATACAAACACAAACAGAGATAACAAAACCAAGCCATTTCTCTGACAAATTCTTTGCTCATAAACAAACAAAATGACATCAATAAATTTATATTTCCTGTCACTTTTAAAGATCTTTTAAACAGTTTTATTATATGATGGATCTTTTAATTTTTTAAAAATGTTTTAAGCTGCCTGGAGTCAACTAGGTGTGAGTTGAGAAGCTATATAAATTTGTTTAATAAATAAATAAAATAATAAATCAGAATTATCACTTCAGGAAGGGAGGATCAATGGTACTCTAAAAACCATATCCAGATAATCACATTTAACAAATGTGAATTTATTAATGTTTTCAACCACATCTCAGGGTGCTTTCCATAGTTTCAGTATCAACATCGGTGTGTTGTCTTAATTTCTGAAAAGCTGGAATATGCCCTTTATGAATATAAATGTATACTTCCAGCCACATCTTGGGAGAAGATATAATACCAACATCATGTATTTTAAAGAATTGGCAGAAGCACATTATTACCTAGACATTTTAACAACCAAGGTGATTCCCTCTCTCCCTCCTTTCTTTGTTTATTTGATTGGTTGATTGTTTGATTGATTGATTGATTGATTGACTGACTGACTGATTTATTGATTCATCAATTGATTTAGAGGCTACCCAATTTCACAAAATTCTGGGCAACATATGGCAAAAATGTAATAAAACTATACAACCATTAAAAAAAATAGAAGCCATGTGTGTCCAAAAGACACAGTTCCTCACTAAAATAAAATAAATAAATAAAATCCTATAAGGATTCACCAGTCAATGTACTGAAGCCCTTGAGAACAGTCAAGTCCTCAAGGCCTTCGAGGCCATCATCATAATAGGTAAAATTAAAGGTTCCCCCACACATGCATGCTAGACTTTTCTGGCTCTAGGGGGCGCTGCTCATCTCCGTTTCTAAGCTGAAGAGCCAGGGCTGTCCGAAGACGTCTTCGAGGTCATGTGGCCAGCATGACTAAATGGCGAAGGCACACAGAGCGCTGTTATCTTCCCACCAAAGTGGTCCCTATTTTACTACTTGCATTTTTTGAATGTATTTTCATAATGCTAGGTTGGCAGAAGCTGGGACAAGTAACGGGAGCTCACCCCATTACGTGGCACTAGGAATTCAAACTGCCAAACTGCCAACCTTTCTGATCGACAAGCTCAGCATCTTAGCCACTGAGCCACCGCTCATACAGAGGTGGGTTCCTACCAATTCGCACCTATTCGGTAGAACCGGTTTGTCAAATCTACCGAACCGGTTAGAAGAGGTTCCACCAGTGGACCCGGAAAGCAGGCCACACCTACAGAAGAGGTTCCAAAATTTTTGGAAACCCACCACTGGTCCTTGGATATGATTATTCTACACTATCATGCTCCTATTTATAAAACTCAGTGCCTCTGTGAAAGGTAAGGATGACGACTGCGTTTGTGGTGCAATCAGAACATTGCGTGTGTTGAAGTTGTTTTAACGCAAACCAAAGATGCCTTTTAAAAAACAAGTTTACATCCTATTCTTATGCATGCCAGGGCTGTGTGGGAGGTGATTTAAGGTGGTTCGGACAAGTGTCATCAGCATCTTCATATCCGGTCACATGGGTGGCAAGCCACTCCCATCCGGTCACATGGGGCGGCAAGCCACTCCCACAAAGGAGGCCACACCCACAGAGTAGGTTCGAACAATTTTTGAAACCCACCACTGCGCTCATAGTAGGAGCCACATGAAAATCTCTGCAAGATCGATGTTTCATTTTATGTCCTGATAACCATTTTAGACTCGGTAACAAAAGTTAGGAAAATGTTCAAAAACAACTATTTAAAACCACAAAGGTTTTTTTTTTTTTTTTAAGTCATGGGGAACAGAAGAAATATAATTGTTCTCCCTTCCAATTCTACTGACACGAAGCTCGTGAGGTCTGGGCCCCTCCCTGCCTTCTGCAGCATACGACGTATGTCTTTTCTAAACAACATGCGGTGTAATTTAGTAATCTACAGTAGGTTAAAGTCAAATCAGATGAATTATATAGTTCTATCTCCTAGATGATGGAATTAAGCCTCAAAAACTCAGTCCCTCTTTATATAGTTTAAAATCATTTTTTTTTTTAGAATAGATTCCATCCTGGGATTGCTCTGCAGTCCATCCATTGATACCATCTCGGGCAGACTTAAAATTACACATCTTGAAACTATTTTTAAATTTTCATTTTCTACATGCTGTTTTTCCAATATCTTTCTGGACAATTCAAAAGCCTAAAACCCTGTTAATCATACTGTTCCTAATAAAAGCATGATCCAGCTATGAATTTCTATTATTTTTCTCAAGAGCCAATATAACTACAGCTCCTTTGTACTACATAGATTAAAACTATTTATATTGTCTAATAGGAAGAACACAAACCCCCCAAAACTGGAGTATATAGAGGGACTTTCTCAGTAGATTGCCAATCATTTAGAAAGAGACTTTCAATTATAGTGGGTTAAAAATAAATACATAAATGTAGAAAAACCTTTAAAGCAGCTGTTCAGAAGGGGACTTATTTACAACCTGTCATGAATACACCAATTATTGTTGCACACCACCCACAATTACTTGCTTGTGAGATGGGCAGCTGTATAAATTAGATGATGGGTAGATGGATGGATGGATGGATGGATGGATGGATGATAGATAGATAGATAAATAGATAGATAAATAGATAGATAGATAGATAGATAGATAGATAGATACATACATACATACATACATACATACATACATACATACATACATACATACAAGAGCCGAGGTGGCGCAGTGGTTAAATGCAGCACTGCAGGCTACTGCTCAGCAGTTCAGCGGTTCAAATCTCACCGGCTCAGGGTTGACTCAGCCTTCCATCCTTCCGAGGTGGGTAAAATGAGGACCCGGATTGCTGTTGGGGGCAATATGCTGACTCTGTAAACCGCTTAGAGAGGGCTGAAAGCCCTATGAAGCGGTATATAAGTCTACTGCTATTGCTATTACATACATAATTTTGTTACAGTAATTTCTGATATGGTTTAGTGCTTTTAAAGATAATTAGTTTTGTATTATTTTCATACAACTCTTATTTTTATTTTGATCTACTCGATAGTACCATGAGACTATTTGGTATGTACGTCTGGATGGATGGATGGATGGATGGATGGATAGCTAGATGATAGATAGCTACATACATACATACACACATACACACACACACACACACACACACACAGATCCAAATTCCAGAAAACCTGTTCAATGGCCATTTCCTATTGATCCATCAATCATAGCCAACACATCTAGACAGCAACTGGTTGGAGAATGATCATTTTAGAGTCCATCAGCAATCTAGATAAAGAGAAATAAAAGCTCAAGGATGGTATATTAGTTAAGAGCATCAAGCTAATTCTGCTAACATCCATGTCCAACTTCTCACTTAGCAAGAAAGTTTAAAAAGCAATCCTGGCTACAAGTTGAACGAAGGATGGAATGGGGGAGGGGGAATAAACAATGCATGTATTTATAAACAGTTATTTATATATTTAAAGTTAAAGTTAATTTTATATATTATAAAGTTAAAGTTATACGAGACCTTCATGATTTTACAACACATAGATTACGGAATTAATTCCACAATGATATTAAATAGCATTAATGCAAAGCTCAAATGGATTTTGGCTATATTCGCGAGCAAAATATGTTGGGGCCTTTAGGACTAAATTGAGATAAATGCATTCATTAAGATACATACTACACTCAGAAAGAACATGTCTCTCTCTCTCTCTGTCCCCTTCCTCTCACCACCACATGCTTCTCTCTGTGTGCTTCTCTTTCCATTGCAAAAGATCCTCAGATCAAGAGAATTTATCATCCATGCAAATAAATGTATAAATTATGAGAGCATGCTGTCCACTAGGTGGCACTGTCTTTTATTTGGGGTTGCCTGATAATATCCCATCTGGTTATAAGGACCTGCGCAACTATCAAAATTCATCCAAAATCTGATTTAAACCTCCCCCCCCTTTTTTTTCTTCTTCAATTTTTATTTCTTTCTATTCTCTTTTCCCTTGTTAAATTTAGTTTGCATTAAATTTTAACTATTAAAACAAAAATTACACACACACACGTATATTTCAGCCCCCATCAGTGTCACATATCCTCAGAGAGCTTTCTGTTCTATATAGTTTTTCTGCAAAGTATTTCACGAGTTTCTTGTCTAGAAAATAAAGGTTACAGTCACATGATTTCTTATGCATTTTTCTGCAATGTGTTTGTAATGTAATTTATATCACTATCCAAATCTTTTTTTTTGTAATATAATCATAGCCCGATACATCAATCTGTGTGCTTATACGGGATAGATTTCCCTAATATAAACTCTAGTTTTATATATTTCCATGCTGGTTTTTAAACATAAATTATATTAATGTATTTTGCAAGTTATACTGTGCTTATTTTTTGAATGTATATTTAATTTTTGTACTGCAGCTGAGTCTATTTTGTGACAATGTTTGAAGGGAAAGCAAATGGTAAAAGGTTTATTTTATATCTTTATTTTAAGGGGGTGGCATTCTAATATTTTGTGCCAATTATTTTGTAACACCCCTTCATTATAATCACCACTACTCATCAGTAGTATTGGAGGGGGGAATGGGGAGAGGGAAGCGGAACTCAATTTATCAGCAGTCTGTGAAGTGGCTTTTTAGCCTAATGTCATTAAATCCATTCCCAGCACCATCTTATGAGCGTAGAGCACAGTTTACTGAGTAGATATTATATGTTATGAAAATGGAACAATTAATGATCCACTGCTGGTTTTTTTTTAAAACTAGTCAGACTTTAAATTATAATGATTTAACAATAACATTGAACATTTCTGATATAAAACATTACTAAGGCAGCAATAGAATAAAATACCTGTATTCCAGATGGTATTAAAAGTACATTTCGTGATGAAGGAAGCTACTAGAGAGATTAATGTTTGTTTTAAATTATTTATTTTTAAATCCTAGTACAGTGCTGAAATCTGTCTCTGTCCCATTACAATGTTTATCTTGCCACACACAATGACCATGGATCTATCGGAAGTGGCTTTCTTATCTGTCCAAGCCACATTTGACCTTCCAGTCAAGGTGGAATGAAAAATTAAGTCAAACAGCACTCAATGAAATCAGGGGTGGCAACGATGTTTTTCCTGAAGAATTCAACATTGCAACATTACATAAATTAAATAAACCATGGTTTGATTTATCCCAAACTCTAGATTAGAAAATGCATACATTCTACTCTTTATATTATACTTACTCGAATTACTATTGGGAAAAAATAGAACTTTCTGAAATGGTCTGCATAAATTGTTTAATCTTTTGAACCAACATATCAAAAGAGTATTTGCTAAACATTTGATATGTTTAGCCTAATAGAAGCACGGGGAGGGGGGGGATTCTTTGGAAAATGTGAAAAATTTGGAATGAAATTGTAGTGAGATCAGGATTACTATCCACTCTAAAATGCTTTAGAGTTTATGCATACAAATATATAGAGAGTTCTTATGATTTGGCCCATAGAAACCAGAAAGGTTTAAATCATTCCAAATTTTGTCTTTAGAAAAAATGCATACCCTTCCTCGCCCAACATCTCTAGAAATATTGTACTTTCTTAGACATCGAACTGGTACATTTTTAAAGAAGGTTTAGCAGAGTTGTGAGATACCCACGAATGAAGGTCTTTTATGCAGTTTTATACCCACTTCAGATGTATGCGCAAGAGGAGAATGAATTTTAAAAGCTTGGTTTTGAACTTCAATAACATAAACTACATCCAATTACTTATATGCCTCGGGGTATCCTTAAGCTGTTACATGGGCAGTCTGACACATTAAATGCTCTGAGTGTTCCTTTCTTCCTTTCTTGGGGTTGTTAGTCCATAAATCTCTAAATACATAATATCTTGGTGGCAGCTGAAGGCAATAGCCATTCAGCCAGATAATTTGCAGGAATTATTTATTTATTTGATTCATCCCCACCACAGTAAAAATAGACTCGTATTGGTCTGTTTGGGGGGCAATTTGTCCAGCAATTTCAAATAGATGTTAGTGTGATTTTGTATAACCGAACATTACGGGGAACACAACAGAGGTCTGGGGTTCCCAGAAGAACACCCAAAGTTGTGTGATCTCTCTCTTTCAAGAAACCCTAATTGACTTACAGTTGTTCCTACACAAGATCAAAAGGCCAAGAACACAAATCAACCACATTGTTGAGAAAACTAGGACTGAGAGACAAAGATGCAATTATCTAAGGGGATTCAGAAAACTCACATGGCATCATATGTGCCCCTTGGGATTTCCCATCAGCAGTGGGATTCATTTACCTTCCCTACCAGTTTGTAAATATGAACGCACATGCCGCATCTGCACATGTGCACCGCCTTCTCTGCATGCACAGTGCTTGTGAATTACGTCGGGGCAGGTGGGTGGAGCCTCCCGCAGCCGCCACTACTGGTTTACCCGAACCGGAGAGAGCTGGCTGAATACCACTTCTGCTTCCCATCCATACCACCTCATCTTTCCTGTTCCAGGGTTAGCTTCATTATCAGGACTCCACTAACACATTAATTATGGAAATCCTTGCAAGAAACAAAAGAACGTGAAAACAATTCAGGTCAAAAACAGAAAATGAACCCACCAAAAATCATGGATTCCTGATCTGTGCTGAAAAACGAGTCATAAAATATCTCCTTTACTTTTCTTCCATGCCAGTACTAATAGAAACAAGAAGATATAGGTTGTACCACAAAACCGCGGACGACAAAATCGCGGTCGACAAAATCGCGTATGTGACGTCATCACAGCGCGACGAAAAAGATCGAAAAATGTAAAAATAAAGCGAAAACCTTACCCTAACCCCCCCAAACCTAACCCTAACCCTAACCCTAAACCTAAACCTAACCCTTAACCTAACCCTAAACCTAACCCTAACCCTAACCCTTAACGTAACGAAAAACCTAACGCTAACCCTTAACCTAACGCTAAACGTAATGCTAACGCTCTAAACCTAACCCTAACCCTTAACCTAACACTTACCTTTATGTGAATCGGCTTGCTGTAATTTAATTTTTATTTCAATTTTTCGATCTTTTTCGTCGTGTTGTGATGACGTCACATACGCGATTTCGTCGACCGCGCTTTTGTGGAACGCGGTTTTGACGGGTCACGGAAGATATATACCTCTGCATTATAACCAATCTTTTGGAATCACAAACTAGGCAAAAGAGAAGCTCCTGAGTCTAGAAAAAAAAATTGAGGCTCATCGATTTTGGATTTGAACTGAGCCTCCACAAAAATCTAGGTTATGTTGTCATTGAGGAGTGCTCAGTTTCAGAATTACATTTACCTTGGGCAGGAGACCTTGAAAGAAATGGGGTTTCTTGTTATAAATGTTTGTGTTTCTATTTTCATTTCGTAGTATTCTCCCCCCCTCAATCTAAAATAAAAGGCTATAAACTTATATTCTGAGAAGACAAACCTTTAGTGCACACACACACACACCTTGGACTTCCAAGGAATATTTGAAATCACAGACGGCCCCATAGCTGGGTTGCAACTATTTGTAGGCAGAACCAGCGAGGTAGAAAATAAAGTCTTCTAACTCTTTTTCCAGATGAACAGACCGTGAGGCTTCTGCAGCACCTCGAAGGAACTAAATTCCTATTTCCCAGCTTCAGTTCATTTCAAGTTATGTTGTTGTTGACGTAGGAAAGTTCGGAGTGATTCTGTATTTCAACTTTTTTATTTTTCTTTAAAAAAAAAAAAAACACAAATATGTCATCATTTGTCAATCATTAAGACATTGAAGTACAATTTTTTTTTTTGTTGTGTGTATCCCTCCCTCCCTCCACCCCCCCACCCCTCCTCCTCCTTCCCCCCCCCCCGACTTCCCAGAACCCGTACACGGTATGGATTTTTAACTAACACAGTCTAAAATCTATTGAGAAAAAAGAAATAAAGAAATTAATGACATTCTAGATTGACCTTAGCTTCTTCTTACTGAACTGACTTTTAACAGTTTAAATCATTTCTGATCTTAAGCATAGGCTAACTGGAATTTCTTAGTCCCGTATTTATTTTGTATATAGTCAATCCATTTTTTCCAGTCTCGTTTATATCTCTCATTTGAATGATCTTTGAGATATGCCGATATTTTAGCCATTTCAGCTAAGTTTGTTACTTTCAATGTCCATTCTTGGATTGTAGGCAAGTCTTCCTTCTTCCAATATTGCGCCACCAACAGTCTTGCTGCAGTTATCAGGTGCAGAGTCAAATTGGTCTCTACCACTGTAAAATCAGTACATATACCTAGTAAAAATAACTGAGGACTAAACTTTATCCTTCTTTTAAAAACATTTTGCATGACCCACCATATTTTTATCCAAAATGCCTTAACCTTTTGGCAGGTCCACCATATATGATAATATGTAGCATCGAGAGAACCACACCTCCAACATTTAGGCTGTACATTCGGATACATAGAAGCCAACTTTTTAGGATCTAAATGCCATCTATAGAACATCTTGTAAAAATTTTCTCTCAGATTTTGAGCTTGTGTAAATTTCACATTTCTTACCCAGATTCTTTCCCATGTATCCAACATTATTGGTTCCTCAATATTTTGAGCCCATTTTATCATACAATCTTTAACTAATTCTGTTTCCGAATCCATCTGTATTAATACATTATATATCCTCTTTATATGCATTAAGCTTTGATCTCTTATTTGTTTAAACAGATTATCCTCAACTTGAATAAAACCAATTTTTTGATCTATTTTCCACCTAGCCTGTAATTGCCCATACTGGAACCATGTTTGAACTACCTTCTCCTCTTTTAATACCTCTAAACATTTTAATTGTAATACCCCCCTTTCCGAGGTAAGAAGCTGTCTGTAAGTAATTCTGTCCTGTTTTTGTGCTGTATTCATATTTTCAATTGCGTGTCTAGGAATTGCCCACATGGGTATCTTGTCATTTAATTTATATTGATATTTCTTCCAGACCCGCAATAAAGCATTTCTTAAAATATGACTTTTAAAGGTCTTATCCAATTTTTTGCTGAATAACAGGTAAGCATGCCAACCAAATACCAGATCGTGTCCCTCAATGTTCAATATTCTATCATTAGTTAAATGAATCCAATCACTAATTACAGATAATGCCACTGCATCATAATATAGTTTTAAATTAGGTAGTTTCAATCCTCCTCTCTCACGTACATCTTGCATTATTTTCATCTTTACCCTCGGCTTCTTTCCTGCCCACACAAATTTGTTGATACCCTTCTGCCATTCTAAAAGGTTCGCATCTTTTTTAAGTATAGGTAACATTTGGAAGAGAAATAAAAATTTTGGTAAAATGTTCATTTTCACTGCCGCTATCCTACCCAGCAAAGATAAGTGCAATTTCTCCCATTTTTTCATCTCTGTCTGTATGCTATACCAAAGTGGTTCATAATTATGCTTATATAATTTCCCATTTGAAGTTAAAATGTTAACTCCAAGATATTTGACTTTTTTAACTACCTCACATCCTAGCATCACTCCTAATTCTTCCTTTTGTTTAATATTCATATTTATAGCTAATATTTTCGTTTTTCCTAAGTTTATTTTAAAGCCCGACACTTGACCATATTGATTAATCATATTCATTAAAACCATACTGGATTCCTGCGGTTGTTCCAATATTATGACCAAATCATCCGCAAAAGCGCGGACTCTATATTCTTGCTGCCTAATCTTGATCCCTTTTAAACCATCCAAGCCCCGTATTTTATTCAACAATACTTCCAAAGTTATAATAAACAATAATGGGGACAAAGGACAGCCCTGTCTTGTACCTTTTCCAATTTGAAAAGAGTCTGTCAGACTTCCATTGACTATGATTTGTGCTGTTTGCTGTTGGTATATTGCTTTAATTGACTGTAAAAAATTATCTCCTATCTGCATTTTTTGCAGTATCTTCAACAGAAATTGCCAATTAACTCGATCAAAGGCCTTCTCAGCATCCAAAAATATAAACGCAGCAGGGATCTGGTTGTTCTTTCCCAAATATTCTAATGCATTAATAATTAATCCAACATTACTTTTCATCTGTCTCCCTTGTATAAAACCTGTTTGGTCCGTATGTATCAATTGTTGAATGACCAACATTAACCTATTTGCTAATATTTTAGTAAAAATTTTATAATCTACATTCAGTAATGAAATGGGTCTATAATTTTTGGGTTGAGTAGTATCTTGATCTTCTTTGGGTATCAAAGATATAAACGCTGTCTTCCAAGATGGAGGGACTTTACCTTCCGTTTGAATCATATTAAATAATTCTCTAAGAGGTTCTACCATTTCTAACTGTAAGTTTTTGTAGTAAACCGCTGTCAAGCCATCTGTACCTGGTGCTTTCCCTGGCTTTAATTGCTTAATTACCTGCAGGATTTCCCCCGAGGTTATTGGTTGATTCAATTTTTGCCTGTGTTCTTCTCTAACTGAAGGTATTTTCTCCTTGTCTAAATATTTGTCTATGTCTAAACCATTAATTTTATCCCCTTTATACAGTTCTGTAAAAATTCCCAGAAAGCCTTTTGAATCTCTTCCTGTTGGAACACCTCCTTCCCTCTGTAAATCAGTTTAGATATATTTCGAGTTTTCCTTTTTTTCCTAATCTGATAAGCTAACCATCTGCCAGGTTTGTTTGCATTACAAAAAGTATTGTGTTTTGCATATAATAAATTAGTAGCTACCTGGTCAGAGATCAACATGTCGAATTGAGATTTTAATATGTTAATAGCTTCCTTAACCTTTGTATCGTCTGGTTTCCTTGTTAACTCCAGCTCTTTTCTCTTAATTTCCTCTTCCAGTTCTGTTCGTTTTAACCCTTGCTTATTTCTATGTGTTTTATTTATATTCATCAAAACTCCTCTCATATACGCTTTGCTTGCAAGTTCGGAGTGATTCTGAAGGGTTAGCTACAGAGCTCAGCAAAAAGAACCAATAGAATTTACCTTTCAGATGATCGCATGATGATAAAGACATATTTCATCAAGGTCTGCAACAGGGCATTGTGGGAAATTAGCAATAGCACTAGCACTCAGACTTATATGTCACCTCAGTGCTTTACAGCCCTCTCTAAGCAGTTTACAGAGTCAGCCTCTTGCCCCCAACAATCTGGATCCTCATTTTACCCACCTCAGAAGGATGGAAGGCTGAGTCAACTTTGAGCCTGGTGAGATTTGATTTGCCAAATTGCAGGCAGCCGGCAGTCAGCAGAAGTAGCCTGCAGTACTGCGCTCTAACCACTGTGCCCCCTACGGCTCTTAATTAGGCAGACGGATGGTGAATAAAAGTCTATAGCAGGGTTATATGAGAAAGAGAAATTACAAATAGATAATCTATAGTCAAATTGCTGTACCAATCTACAAAGTCAAGTCTAACACTCACAAGGAAAACAAGCATCTTAGCTCCTGAATTACTCCAGCTTAGTAACTAGCTGGAGCCAAAGAGAATAATTCTTATGATTGTAGTAAATTATTGTAATTATTTGAAAGACGTGAATAATAGTGAATGGTAGGGTGTTCTGACCCCCCCTCGTCCTACACCAAAACACGCCGAGACAAAGATACTTCAAGGATTTATTAACACACAGACTAGCCCTTGGCAGCAATCCAGCACAGACTAACCTTGGCAGCAATCCAGCCTGCCAAGATAGCCACGAGAGTTCTCCAGCTCTAGTGAATACGTTGACTCCTGCAAAGGGCGTGTGCACAATCATTCCTTTTATAGTCTTATTAGGAGCCTAATTACCACCAGCTGAGTGCAATTATCTCCTGCAACTGCGTAACTGTTCCTTACGCCTATTAGCTCTCCGTTGCTGGGCATCCGGGAACAACTCCCTTGGCTCCTCCCCACTGCTCCAATGCATGACATCACGATCACACTCCCTTGTCTTCTCCCCACTGCGCCAAGGCTCAGGCGCCTCCTGGTGGCCAACCAGCCTCTCTGCGCCCTTCTCGGAGTCGGAACCCTGTCCAGGGTCCTCTACATCCTCCAGAGCTGACTCAGAGGGGCCCTCGCTGTCGGAGTCTGGTGGCAGCTCCAACGGCTCCTGCTGGGCCACAACAGTAGGGTTTAAGTAGTTAGATCCAGCTGACCATAGGACAATGTCTGGGCTGGGTCTATCTAACCATTTCTCTGTCTGGATCAAACTATAGAACTTTATTTCTATGATTGGTGGCATCTAGCAGTTGTTGTTTGATTGTGTTAAAGGTATTGTCACAGGAGGTGATGCTGCTAGAATTAAATCCTCTCTTTCTTCAACTTTCCTGTTCTTAGCCATTGACAGGTCTTGTTCTCATCTGCTTTGCTTGTTATTTTTTTAATGTACTGGTCATGTAATGCTTAATCTTTCTATGTCTCTTTTCCAATCTTCCTTTGATCTTTCTTAGATCAGTTTGGTCTCTCTAATACTCAGTAAACTTTCATGATGTTATTAGCTTCAGTGTGTCTTTTTCGCTGTCCTTCAGATATTCTTTCCGTGTTCTTTGTTCCTCTTCATCTGTTTGGTGTACTTGCAACATTCATGGCCACTATTTTTCTTGGTAAGCAGAGTCTATAGCCGTCACTTCATGGATGAAAGACATAACTCATTGTTGTTATTAGTTTTCTGATCTTCATACACTGTGCTTTTGAGTTCTGCATGAGTCCAGTCTCCTATTCCAGCTGTGTATCTAATGACTGGAATTGCCCAGGTGTTAATTGCCTCCACAGTATTTCCTCCACAGAGTTTAGACTTTAAGATCTTCACACTCATATATTCACTTCTTCTTGACTTCAGCGTGCCGAGGTGGCGCAGTGGTTAAATGCAGCACTGCAGGCCACTTCAGCTGACTGCAGTTCTGCAGTTTGGCTGTTCAAATCTCACCGGCTCAAGGTTGACTCAGCCTTCCATCCTTCCGAGGTGGGTAAAATGAGGACCCGGATTGTTGTTGGGGGCGATATGCTGACTCTGTAAACTGCTTAGAGAGGGCTGGAAGCCCTATGAAGCGGTATATAAGTCTAACTGCTATTGCTATTGCTATTGCTACCTTTGTCAGCTTGAAGGATAATCAAGCTTTTGGTGATCTTTATCCAAATTCTTGATGTTATTTCCATCAGTTTTCACTATTTTTCCCTGTTAAAGATGAAAGTGGCATATTTGTAAACTCCTTGCATTATCTTGGCTGAATATATGGATAGCCATGAGCAGCAATTCTATTTCAGATGGTGCTTCCTCATACAGTTTCAGATAGTCCATGTAAAGGAGCCTGGGATATCCTGGCAGATGCTTTTGATGTTTGACAGCAATGACCTGACTTATTCAGTACTGTTGACAGAGGAATCAATGCAGTGGCAAACAGTAGTGGCGATCGTAAATCTCCTTGAAGTATTCCTCTTTTGATATTAGCATCTCCTAGTCTCTCACCATGGACCACCGTTGACCACCATTGACCAGCAGCCACATTTTCCATTGTGCCTCTGATCTTTACACAAACATCTGGAGACAACTGCATTACAGGGCTCAGGAATGTTGCCTGAGCAACCAGGGCCAGCAGCTGCAGGACAACTGGATGAAAAGTTGTTTACCTGTCACAAACGTTATTGTTTATCATTGTCATTATCACCATTACAATTATTTATTTTACTATTCACTGTAAACCCGACCACCAAAATGCATCAAAGAGAACTTAAAAAATAAATGATAAACCAGGCCTCAGTTCATAATAAACAATTCATAATAAAAATGAGATATCGACCGACTTCTATAAGATGCTTAGCTATAACTAAAGACTTGGCAATATCCTTGGAGGGTGAGACATTTCAAAGTAAGGAGCAATCCAAATAGCAATTGTTTCTCCTGCAATCACATTCATTGTCCAAGTCTTATCTACCTCAGATAGGTCCACTTAAGGACTTCATTTATTTTACAGGGGAGTATGTACTATGATGGTTATTCTGCGAAACTACTGAATCCTTCATTCAAGTTCCTTAATTCTTTCTCTGTCTGATTCTTTTTGTTATTCGTTTTCAATTAAAAGATGTTTACTCCTCTTATTTTAATCACTGCATGATGGGATTTGGGTTTATTCTATGAAAGTTTTAACTTCACAAACTGGAAAAATGTTGTGTGAGGGGGGGGGGAGGCAGAGAGACAGAGAGACAGACTTAGAATTAGTAATAGTAATAGTAATAGCAGTTAGACTTATATACCGCTTCATAGGGCTTCCAGCCCTCTCTAAGCGGTTTACAGAGTCAGCATAATGCCCCCAACAACAATCCGGGTCCTCATTTTACCCACCTCGGAAGGATGGAAGGCTGAGTCAACCTTGAGCCGGTGAGATTTGAACAGCCCAACTGCAGAACTGCAGTCAGCTGAAATAGCCTGCAGTGCTGCATTTAACCACTGCGCCACCTTGGCTCTTCAATTAACAGAACTCAGCCTATAAGTAAAATTCCTCTCTAAAATTCACCACAGCAATACCAAGTATTTTAAAGACTTCTTAGTTCTATATTTTTCTATGTAAAAGTGGAAAAGCCACACTGAAGATCCCTAGGAATATATTAAAAGTGTATTCGTGATTTAAGTGTTCATCCATAAAATTAATGTATGGCTTTATCAGAGCTTATTCCCTCCAGCCAACTGTTATTAACTATCATTAATTGTACCCTTTATAGGGGACAAGTATTACTCAGTGACAAATTATCTAATTTACAAGAATCTCCAGAAGTTTTTTCAACTATAAAATACACAAATTCTACCAATTACTCATCTTGGTCTTATTATAACACCTTCAATTTTACACAGCATAAAATTGCTCTCCACCCCCAAAAGGTTTTCTTCAGCAAAACCACAGCAAGATGGAGGGGGGGGAAGGGGGGAATGTGAAATGTGGCTGCTTAAAATATTCAGGCACAACAGATCAGAATCAGATGCTTAGTGGTCTATAATAGCTCAAGGATACTCATTGCAACAAAAGCATGGCACTGCCCAGATCATGAGCAACCAGCCTTCTCTTTAAAAGCACGGGTGTCAAACTCGATCACGTCACGTGGCATGTCGAGATGTATCGTAACATTTTTTGCCTTTGTGGAGCTGCGGTGGATGTGGCTTACGTGTGACACATCTGGCCCGTGGGTTGCCGTTTTGACAGGCCTGCTAAAGCTACAGAAATGGATTGCTTCCAAGCTCTTCCCCCTCAAAATTGGGAGAAAAGATGGACAGTTGTTTTGCAAGTAGAGCCTAAGAGTTTTAGTCAAGCAAGCCAAATGAAATGCCCATTTCTCCTTGTTGGATTTTCTTTATTAAAAAACATAAATGTGTCCCATGAATCATTGGAAAACAAGAATATGTTCTCCATATTTGACATTCTCCAGGAAAGAATGAAGCCCTGAGCATGGCCAAGTAAAGATCTCCTCATCGTACATGCTGCTCCTCAACTCTTATTTCGAAAGAACAAGTCGTGGAGGTGGTCCCTTAGCACATATTTCCCCGGAATCATTTGTCTATATTTTTTGACAATAGTACTCAATAATTCTCACTCCCTGTTCCATCCATTGCCTGGGTTCATTCCTCAAAGCACTGAGGGAAAGATAACTGAGCAGAAAAAAGAACTGTGGCTGCAACTTTAAATGTCTTCATATTTGAATTTAACTGAAGAATTATCTCTTTGAGATCTCAATAAATCAAACTAACGCAGCAAAATGCTAAAATATGACTTAGGCTTTTTTTTATATAACTTATTAATCTTTTGAGTGCCAAATTGGAAAAGTAGTTTTTGGTTAAATTGCTAGCCAGCGGTATCTTATGTTTGATTTACCATGGGTTCAAAATTGAGGTGACAATGGAGGCGAAAGTTTTCTCCCCTGTTTGAGGAAAAGCAACCTATTGAGGCAGGTATCTGGTAGCCTGTATTGGTGAGATCTTTTTTTAAAGGGGGTGGGAATCAAACTGAGCTTCTTATCACTTCAAAATGCCATTCCCATGATACCAGTGGTGAGATTCAATTTTTTTTTACTACCAGTTCTGTGGGCGTGGCTTGGTGGGCATTGTGTGGCTTGGTGGGCATGGCAAGGGAAGGATACTGCAAAATCCCCATTTCCTCCCGATCACTTGAGACTTAGGAGCCAGAGAATAGATGGGGGCAGGGCCAATCAGTGGTGGTATTTACCGGTTCTCCGAACTACTCAAAATTTTCACGACCGGTTTTCCAGAACTGGTCAGAACCTGCTGAATACCACCTCTGCATGGTACATAAGCTTTGTGGGATGACTGAATTTATTCAGATAGATTTATGTAGATAAAAATCTTGGTAGATAACTTCAATCATCAACTTAATTAACTGAATCGGGGATTTGATATTTTAGATAAAAACTACCCAACACACAGTAGAGTGAAAAACATGTGTTGCTTTACATGAAGCAACAATGACTCAGATCGAAAAGGGATTGATATATGCTGAGGATACTCAACTTTATATCTCCACTCCTGGTGATCTGAATTGCTGTCCTCTTGTGGTGCCTGGAGGCTGTGTGGGACTGGATGGGGGACAACAGGCTTCAGCTGAATCCTGGCAAGGCTATATATATATTTGCCTTCTCTGTAGCTGTCAGGATGGAAATCAAAAGCACTAGAGGAAGGCTGGTGGCTCTTCCTTAAGAAATGCTAGTTTGGCACTTATGCAGTGACAACACTGATGTCATTTTGAGATCTGTACTGAATATATATATATACATACATACATATTTAGTGTCACAACCCCTGGTATGCCCAAATATGGAAGGAGGCATACTGCTTTCTTTCTCTGTCTATCGGCTCATCACAAGAGACCATCCAGACAGAAAGCCACTATTTTTACTGTTGCCTTTGTTACATTTGTGTTGCATTTGTGCTGATAGTGGCTTAGTGGCTAACATAACTACCTAATATGTAATACAGCACAGGTTCAAATCCCAGTAAGGGTATGGCTAGCTGATGAGAGCTAAATAGCTTGAAATAGATATATAGTAGTCTCCCTTTATTTATTTATCAGAACAAATACAACATACATACATACATACATGCATGCATGCATACATACATACATACATACACAGACACATACACAGACACACAGACACACATATATACATACACGTTGTTCCAATAAATTTATCTTGGCTAAAGCCATTTTCTAACGTATTTATATGTATTTTGTGTTGCCTTTCTCTGTCGTATTATGTCTGGCCCAGTCTCCTTTATTATTGGAGATTAAGCTAACCAATCAACCAAAGCAAGTCCATTCTTCAATTAGAAAAACATATAATGAAAGAAATAGAAATTAATTGAAGTCTGTACTGCAGTCTCGGATTGGGCTTCACAAATACTGTTCCGACACGTACCAATCAATACTCCAAGGAAGCATTTGTATTCTACAAAGGTGGCAGAAATTCTACTTGCCACAATCCTTTTTTATTATTATTAATGGTGATATACGTCAGCAATAGGTGGCAAAATAAGAGTGGACAGTATGTTTTATGGTGCTTTCATCAATTTGCCTTCTCTGTAGCTGTCAGGATGGAAATCAAAAGCACTAGAGGAAGGCTGATGGCTCTTCCTTAAGAAATGCTAGTTTGGCACTTATGCAGTGACAACACTGATGTCATTTGGAGATCTGTACTGAATATTAAATCTAAGCTGCTATGCTAAGAATCTAAAAAAAGGCAAGATTTGAAAAGCAAAGCACCACTTACAGTGAAGCTGTAATGAATGAAAAGTAATAATGATAATAAATAATAGGAAAGTATGCAACACAGCTGTAACCATAGTAACATTATCAAATGAATAATTTACTGGGAGTAATGCATTTCATGAATCCTTGGTTATTTTTCTGTTTGAAAAATGAATGCCAGTTGAATGTGATTCCTCCATAAACCAAATGTGCAACCATTTGCACATCTGTCCAAGACGTTTTCCTGCACAACCTTCGTGAAATGAATGAAAATAAAAATCCGGTAGATTCCTTTCCATGCTTGCGTTAATGTCCACAGTGAATTGCTGCAGGATAAAACAACCGGCAACACTTTATATGGTCTTAAAAGAATGTTACACAAATTTATGAGCCATGTCAAGCACTCATCCCAAACTCTGTTCTCCGGATGCTGACTATTATTTGAACAAAAGGCTACCATCCGTTCATAAAATAAGATATTAACAAACGTGGCTTGTAGAAATGCAAAATTATTAGAGCAAAAAGGCTATAACCGAGCAAGGATCCTAATTTGGCCAGAATTACCTAGAAAATTAGAGGGGTAAATTAGAATGAAGCACAGTTGGGTGACTGGAACTATGAATAGGTCACTTTAATTCAATGTTTAATTTATTCAATATCTAATTAATTCTATGTCTAATTAATTCAATATTTCGCCCCACATTCCAGTTGGTGGCCAATGATAGCTGCTGGAAGAGAGATAATACTTGGAGAATGTTTGCTTTATACTCTCATGGTGGTCTCCTCAGGAACATCTGGCTAGTTACTGTGAGAAACAGAATACGGTACAGATAGAAATGATTTGACAAGGATTCTTATTTCATTCTTAGTGATCCCTTTCATAAGGCTGTATACTTCAGATAACTGCTATTCTGAAATATTGTTAGGCTAAAGAAAGACTAAAAAAATTAGTATTTCACTCTTTCCTTTCTATTTTTAGAATTCTGGAGAGAAATATAATTTTTAATAACTGCTGAAAACAACTCCTACACATTACGTACTTTTAATTTCCAACCTAGAATAGGATTACTTATTGCAGTTACTTTTTACAGGGGATTACTCAACATCCCCTTTCTGGGGTGATCGGACTTTGCGTGCATACGAATGCATTGCTTAGGCATGTTTGAGTATGTATACATACGGAATCAATTTTATAATTCATCCTGGTTTTATAGGATCACAATTCTGCATTCATTTCTTCTTCAGAAATGTGTCTCTCTATTGCCTTATTGTGTACGTCTGTAAAATTCATGGTAACAATGACACATATGCTACTGTACATAAGCTTTTCCCAAAGCTTACAAAGCATTTCTCAGAGAACACCAATAAATAATATCTGCTTGTTTAAGAACAAGAAGCCAAACATTATACAAGCTACAGTACTAAGATATCAATGTGACAATGTTAGTTCTTCATATTGAAGCAAGGATACCATAGGACAGAATGAAAAACAGAATATTGTTGTCTAAAAATCTGGAGATAAATTACCTACAGGACTGGCCAAAATAGTGATATTAGGAAACAAGAAATTAAGTAATCCTCTAATCCCAAATTATAATGTATTGTCAAATGAAATAAAGCCAATTTTAACATTAATAAACGTAGCAATACATTTAAAAAGACCTGGAATTCTGAAATGTTAACCCTGTTGTTGAATGTTTACTTCTTTTGCCTCATAGTTGCAAAATTGATAACTCAATCTTGGCAAACAGTACATATGCGCTCAGTCATTGAAGCAAGTCATCTCATGCTTGGATTTTAGCAATTTGCTCTACATGGAACCACCATGTTTCCCTGAAAATAAGACAGGATCTTATTTTCTTTTGATCCCTGAAATAAGTGCTTGGCCTTATTTTCAGGGAGGTCTTATTATTTTTGAGGTGCAGGAAGCGGTGAGCGTGGTCACCTCATGGCTGCTGCTGTGTTGCAATATTTTCGGGGAAGGCTTATTTTCGAGGGAGGGCTTATTTTAGCTCATGCGCTCAAAAGCCCGATTGGGCTTATTATCTGGGGAGGTCTTATTTTTGGGGAAACAGGGTACCTTTGAAGAGTATCGGAAAACTGTAGCTGGTACAGAATGCAGCCACGTGGACAGTTCTTGAGGGTGGCACATGAAACACCACTTTTCCACGGATGCCAGTTTGTTTCTGGGTCCAAATCAATGTGTTGGTTTTTACCTTTAAAGCATTTCATGCCATTTGTCCAGGTTGTCAGAGGAACAGTTTCACCCCAATGGAATTGGTCCACCCCATTCACACTGGCGGAAGGGGAGCACTGTGGAGCCCGTCAGTCAAAGAATTCCATCTGGCAGGATCGTGGTGCCTGCCGGCTGGAACATTGTGCCTCCAAGGTGAGATCCACATCCACCCTTCCAAAAGAGCCTGAATAACTGGATTTAGGACGTGTGGTTCTAATGGGAGCACGTCATTCTGGAGACGGTTAATGGACTAAGATAAACCCCCACCTTCCCCCACCCCCACCACATGTACATCCCCACTTTCTCTCTTCCCGCCCATCTTTCTTCATTTTAATTCAATTTTAGTATTACTATTTATTGTTTTAAATGTTTCATCTTGTTGCTTTTTATAAGCCAGCTTTAAAATTGCCTTTTGGAGATATGGGCGGCGTATAAATTTAATAAAAAAATAAAAAAATAAAATATCAGCAATCCATTGTTCCAAATCAAGGGTAGATTTTCTTTCCAGTGTTGTAGAATTTTTTGTCAATCAAACCCGTGCCTCAAAAACCCTCATGCTCAGATATTTTGGTAATTGTCAATTGCATAAGTCAAGAATATACAGTATGTATATGCCTTCTTAATATGCAGAGATGAATAGAGGGATATATGGAGAGTTGAAACTGCAGCCTTGAAACCTTCATCCAGCTTCAGGAAATGTTGAACAAAATGTCTACAAAGGAAAACTCCCTAGAAAGGTACAATGCAGTTCCAAAAGGCTCTCTAGAAGAGGAGATAACGTACGTAGAGAGACACCACTGAGAAACTGAATCTGCAACCTGTACTTCACATTCAAATCGCCCATTATTTTGGAATTCCCGAATGCAACCGATGTTGGAACATAAATTGCCCTGGAACTATCCTTCCTTCCATTACCTTTAATTTATCCTTTCGCCCCTCAAATACATATTTTTGTAAAATTCTGAATAGATGGAGCTGGGTCTCAACAGATAGATTAATATATAGGAAAGGGGAGGACGATTAAACTAATTTTAAGAGTAACAGTACGTTTACTGGCTTCATTAGCTGCTAAGACCTTGGCTTAGAGGCCAGTGAAAAGGTGGATAGAGTGTTCTTGTCTAAATAGACTTCCCCTCCTCCATTGTTCCCTTGGCATTCATATGCAAAAAAAAGGCAACAATATGGTGCATTTTTCATTTGGCCCACTGAATTCAGATGATAGATTGAATTAAGTGAACCGTAAATTTACTGGCTTTGCATGAGCTGGATTGCTTTTGCAGCTACAATCACTGAATAACCCAGACATGGTAAGAGGGCACAACCCATTTATCCTGCCGTGTTCTTTCTTCCAAGGCCAGAATCAATATGGAGCACAAGTCCGATGCTTTTAAAAGGTGACGAGAAGCTTCTCTGTTCACCCCCACTCTTGGACTGGAGGAGAAAATGGCTGGGCAATTAGAATTGCATGAGAAGAAGGGCAGGACTAGGCTCATTAATCCAAACTCTTCAAGGCATCCCTACCACCATCCTTCATACATTAAGAGGAGGGCTGCGTAAGGGTTTCCCATCCTTCAGAAACAGAAAGGGTGAGCAGAACCAGAGATGCCGAGACCCGAGGTGGTGCAGTGGTTACGGTGCAGTACTGCAGGCCACTTCAGCTGACTGCTATCTGCAGTTTGGCTGTTCAAATCTCACCGGCTCAAGGTTGACTCAGCCTTCCATCCTTCCGAGGTGGGTGAAATGAGGACCCGGATTGTTGGGGGCGATATGCTGACTCTGTAAACCGCTTAGAGAGGGCTGAAAGCCCTATGAAGCGGTATATAGGTCTAACTGCTATTGCTATGCTGTAGTGCAGGGGTGTCAGACTCAAGACCAACGGGCCGGATCCAGCCTGCAGGGCGCTTAGATCTGGTCCATGGAGCTGCCATGGAAACAGCCTGCACTGCCTCTGCCAGCGAAAATGGAGCTCAGGAGCCTGTTTTTGCTGGCAGAGTTCTCAGGCCGCCACAGGCACCCCTGACATGAGTGACATCAAGCTGGCCATGCCCACCCAGGCAACACCCACACCACCCTTTCCCCCTCCCCCCAAGTTCAAATACAACCCTGATGCGGCCCTCAATGAAATCAGATTTGACACCCCCTGCTATAGTGGATCTCCTTGGTAGGACTTGAACACACGGAAAGTCGCCATGTCTAAAAGTAAAGGTAGAGTTTCCCCTCTCATATGCATGCTAGTCATACCTGACAATGAAGACCTCTCCGTGGCCATGTGGCTGGCATGACTAAATGCCGAAGGTGCATGGAACGCTGTTATTTTCCCACTAAAGGTGGTCCCTATTTTTCTACTTGCATTTTTTACGTGCTTTCGAACTGCTAGGTTGGCAGAAGCTGGGACAAGTAACAGGAGCTCACTCTGTTAATAAATGTTTTTTATTTCCATTTTCATTTTCATAACACACACTCACATGTATACTATACATAGCCCGTATCATATAGTATTAAATAATAATTACATCAGTTCCTCTTGTCAACAATGCCCAGAAAAATAGAAAACCCATTATAGCTCTTCTGCTCTCCATACACCTCTTTCTTCTACCACCCTCCAACTTTCTATCTTCCCTCCATCATCCTTTCCTATTCTACTTCCCCTTCCTTTCTACTGCTCCTCTCTCTACAATCCACTCCTCCTTATCCTTCTCATCTTCCCCCCTTACCCTCTCTCCTATCCTTCTCTTCCCATCTTTCTTCTCCCTTCTGTTTCCCACTCCTCCTCTCCTTGGTGCATTTCCGCTACATGTCAATATGCTTAACATATCCTAGTACAAGCTCAGTGTCTTAGCCACTGAGCCACCACATAGATTTTAACCATGTCTAATGAGTCTCAATAAAGATGAAACTGGATGCGCTTTGCCTCCTGCTAGTTGGTAACAGGTATAACATCTGAACAAAAACATATCGAATTCTGGTTTTATTTTTTAAAAAAATTCCTGACCAGCTAGCACCTGGAGATCAAGGACAAAGCCTAACTGACAGAAGAATTGAACACGGATGTTTATGATGACGCAATCCCCGAAAGCATCATTGCAAAATAACTTAGTACAAGCATTTTTTTTAAAAAAAAAGGGATGGGGTGGGGTATACCAAACATTAAAACTAATTGAGAGCTCCTATTTAAAATGTACAATAGGCCAAGAAATCTTCAGGGCTGAAAATTACCGTATTAGGATTTTGAACAATTTCAACCATTTCTCGGGGGGCCTTTTCATACTTGAGTAGAAGACAGACAAGTGAGGCTGGAGAATTTCTGTGGATGATTTGTGGAAAGATACCAAGAAACCACATAAAATTGACTTTAGTCAAAAATTGACTTTGTTGCTATAAATTCACACCCAGAAGAAAGTGGAGTTCTCAAAGTAGGCATTATTAACTGTTTATTAATTGATTGTAATCAGAGATGGGTTGCCAATTTCTTTACTACCGGTTTGGGGGCGCTCCTGTGGGCGCACTACACTTCTGCGCATGTGCGCATGTGCAGAAGCCAATTACCTCCACTAGACCGATTAGATCCCACAGATTAGGCCTCCTCCGAATTCCATCCGCCGGCCAATGCCGACTGGTGACTACCCGGAGGAGGGCCTTCTCTGTGGCTGCTCCGACCCTCTGGAATGAACTCCCCGTGGAGATTCGAACCCTCACCACCCTCCAGGCCTTCCACAAAGCCCTTAAAACCTGGCTGTTCCGACAGGCCTGGGGCTAAAGAGCTGTTGCCCCCGTCTCGAATGGTATGACTGCTGTGTGTTTTAAACCATGTATTGTTTTGTGTCGTTTTTAATTTTGTCTGTATCCCCCCTTCCCTGGTTTTGAGTTGTGAGCCGCCCTGAGTCCCCTTCGGGGGAAAAGGGTGGCATATAAATAAAATCAACATTCAACATCTAGGTGGGTGGGCGGAGTCTCCCACTGCCGCTACTACTGGTTCAGCCAATCCGGGCCGAATGAGCAGCAATCCAGCTCTGATTGTAATGCATTTATTCGTAAGTATGTGCTTATGTACAAAAGACTTCAGAGATGCAACACAGAGTTGTTTTTAAACCAAAAGAAAGTCGCTCATCAGAAACAAGAATCAAAAGGCAAGAGCCTAACAGGTTTCTCCCTGGATTTTCTTCAGCAACAAACCAACTAAATGAAATTAATTAAATCAGTATCAACTAGCACTTTCTACATGTAGAGGTTAAGATACAGAGTCTGACTCTCCAACATAGGAAGCTGGAGGAAAGGGGCGGTTGATAAGAAAGAAGAGCAGAAATGACAGAATTTATTACTTCATTTTTTTTTCCTCAGCCACATCTTTCCACCCGAAAGCTTAGCTATTATCTATTCTGAAAACAGTGATCTTTCAAGGCAGAACTTAATGCCTAGCTGGGTTGATACGGAGGGAGCCATTCACAAAGACTCAAATCCAAGGGTCATCTCTAGGGCAGTCCCACTGTTTCACAGTTGCCAAACTCCGGCAAGCATCCGTAATGAAATAGGTCAAGTTAAAAACCCTGTAATCCAGGAATGTTAGGAATTATACCTGTTAAGCACAATTTCACAAAGGTAAATTTCCCGACAGCCCTATTTCTTTTCTCGTGGGTGCATTGCAAATCTCCTACGCACCAATATTGATCCGGTCTTTTTGTGGTTGCGCATTTTTTTCTGATGATTTAGCAGGTGAATACTGAAGGTGACATGATGGTAAAAAACACCTATGGGTGAGGATGGTTTCATTTCCCCTCCAACTGTTTTGGAAACAGTTTGGATTTAGGAAATGTATCTACTATTTTATTTCTAACTAGATGATAACCAGGCATTACCCGGGTATTTATTTATAGGGGGAAATGTCTGGACCTAATGTAATTTTTAATGTTGGATTATCCCCCTTACCAGAGGGAGCCCCCTTGTGGAGTACTGTGAAGTCATTACCATGGCAACTCCACTGTGCTGTAGATAGAAGCCATTTTATGGCAGTACAGGAGAAGCCATTTTAAGGCACAACAGGCTGTATCTTAACAGAACAGACATCCCAAGGGGTGTTAGGGGTGTCGTACCCCCACAGTATTTTTTTTTCCAGAGAGTAAGTCATCTGTGTACCAAGTTTGATTGAAATTGCTCGAGGCATTCCAGAGTTATGCTGGAACACACACACACTGAGAGGGAGGGAGGGAGGGAGAGAGAGAGATTGATTGATTCTGGAAAATTATGCTCTTTTGGTGGCATCATCTTAAGGAGCTCCAGGAGTTCAAACCAACAGGGATGATGTACAACTCACAGATCATAGGCTGCCCGTGCCTGGTTTCCATTGACTGGAACCATCTGTTCAGACTTCAGATGAGGGTTTCCTCCAACACTAAAACTGGAGCTGGTCCAGATTGAATCCTACATGTTGTACCATTATGCTCTGGCCCTTCTCCAAGGTTCATTATGAAGTGGAAGGATTTGGATCTCCATTAGCTGCCATTCTCTATCAAGTGCCTCTCACTGATGTGATGAACACCGAGTGCAGATCAAGCCCATTTTAAAACCACTCATACTCTGAGGTCTTGGTTTTAGATCCAGCCCTATTGTAATTATTGTTCATGGCTGGCATTTTTAAATTTTCTGTTGAGGGAGGGGTGTTCAATTTTAACATAGAGGGCCTCTTTGACTCCTCTTTCAAATCAGTGGACCCCTCAGTCCAGAATGTAAACTTTGCTGTCTTCAAAGGGACAGGGATACAACATCAACTCTCTCCTGTTTACAATGGGGGTCCTTTCAGGATTCCCAAGAAGTGCATCCAATTCCACACTGGTTCAGGTGACTTTGAGGATACAGATAAAGCCTCAAATAGCCTCGATGGCTCTCAGAGAGCTAATAACCAAACTTCAGTGTGCAAACTGAAAAGCACATAAATCCTTCCATTTCCTGCCAGTCAGTTAGAACTGAAGAAGTTTCTTGGATGAGAAGTGAAATATTTTCAAAGGGGTAAAAAAAAAAAACAAGAAAATCCAGTGGCCTTTTGGAAAAAGCACTTTGGGGACTAATGTGTGTGCAGTCAAGACAGCATTGTTCAGCAATTATTATGCATAGTGCAAGGTCTGGAGAGAAGGAGGAGGCACAGTCTAGGTGACAATCAGATCAGAGGTGGTATTCAGTAGGTTCTGACCAGTTCTGGAGAACCGGTAGCGGAAATTTTGAGTAGTTCAGAGAACCGATAAATACCACCTCTGACTGATGGTGGGCCACACCCCATTATTCTCTGCCCCATCTAGTTCCAGATGATCAGAAGAAAATGGGGATTTTGCAGTAACGTTCTCCTGGAATGGGGAGGGAATGGAGATTTTACAGTATCCTACCCCTGCCACGTCCACCAACCCATGCCCACAGATCCAATAGTAAAAAAAATTAATCTCACCACTGAATCAGATCAGAGGGAGCTGGGCCCACAGAAGAAATGGGGGCACAGCAAATGTCTTACAAGGGATGCATTCCTATAAAGGTGAGGGGTGGAGAGAGGTGTATTTTCAGACTTGCAAGATTCTGTTAACGTGAACTCACAGCAAAGGTTGTGTTAGTACTCATGGTTGCTTCTTCTTGTTTGGACTATGTCAAAGGGCTGACATTTGGTATACACAGTAATATAACCCCTCCCTTAGGAGGGAATGACTTGAGGCTTTTAGTCATGGGGCCCAGACACAGTTAATCCTTTGGCTCTCCAGTCTGAGAGTACAAATGAATTAGAAGGAGAGTACATTATTTATAGTAGGGACAAGGTAGAAAGTGAGTTATTGGGAACCACGAATTCCACACTAATATCGCTTGTTTCTTGTTTGGTTATTTTGCCTGCTCAAACCTAGCTGGACTGCACTTCATCAGTCTTTGCACAGAGCCTTTTAGATGTGTGAAAGCTGGAATTCCCACCATATTTTCATAATGTTGGGTGGGAATTCTGCAACTGTAATTCTAAAATATCAAGATATCAGACTGGAGGCGGGGAGAACCAGTTTGATTATGATGGAATTAGGTGAAGTAAACTGGAGAGCCAGTTTGGTGTAGTGATTTTAAGGCAACAGGCTAGAAATTGGAAGGCCATGAGTTCCAGTCCTGTCTGAGGCACAAAGCCAGCTGGGTTACCTTGGGCCAGTCACTTTCTCTCAGCCCTAGGAAGTGGACAATGGCAAATCATCTCTGAAATCTTGGTTTTTTTTAAAAAAAAAAGTGATTCATCCAGGTAGTTGCTTGGAATCGAAAACTGATTAAAAGGCCCACACGGATGACCTACTGATCTGAGAAACACTTTTTCCTATAGTTATATTAGAACAATGCTCAGGAATCCAAATCAATCGTCAACTGTTAACATTATTCCAGTGCCAATGCACCAGGGCATGTGTTATATGTAAAATCCTCTGTCAGTTCAGGAAGGTCAGATCTGATCCACTTTAACAAGAATACTGTATTTTCCAAAGTCATATTTTGGGGAGAAAAAAAACTGATTTGCTGTTTGAACCTGAAGTTTAATAAAATTCTTAAGGAGCAAAATTGTTTAACGGCAGATCTTTTATGTAAAACAATTTGCTTTGGGAAGATCTTGTTTTGTTAACATAACTTCGGCTATATTATGCTGTAGCACCGCTGCTTTGGGCCGCAATTAAGCACTGATCGCATTACATGAGAGATTATCCCATCCTATTTACAGTAAATAGTTTAAAGTGGAGAAAAACAGGAAAGACTTTAGTCATGAATGATTTACATTCAGCTTCTTCTCAGGCTGTTGCATTATTCAAATAAAAAACAAACAAACCTGTGCCTGGAATGCTAACAACCACATTTAATTTATTATATGTAGTGGGAAGCACATTGCTTTCCCAAAATGTCACTTAATATCCCAAACCGTCACCAAAGAAATTATCCTGCTGGAATTGCCACTTCTTACACGTTTGTTATTATGACTACAGCAACCTGAGATACAAATAAAACCAAATATGAAATTATGCAGAGCTATTGCCCTGAATTAACAAGATTGGGGGAATGGCCAAGACGTTTCATTCTTTCTAAGAGCAAAGAAAGATCAGTTCACAACTTATTCTGTGAAGAATCTCTCTCTCTCTCTCTCTCTCTCTCTCTCTCTCTCTCTATCTCTCTCTCTATCTCTATCTCTATCTATCTATCTCTATCTCTATCTCTCACTCTCTCTCTCTCTCTCTATCTATCTCTATCTATCTATCTATCTATCTATCTATCTATCTATCTATCTATCTATCTATCTCTATCTCTCACTCTCTCTCTCTCCCTCCCTCCCTCCCTCTCTCTCTATCTATCTATCTCTATCTATCTATCTCTATCTCTCACTCTCTATCTATCTATCTATCTATCTATCTCTATCTATCTCTATCTCTCACTCTCTCTCTCTCTCTCTCTCCCTCTCTCTCTCTCTCTCTTTCTCTATCTATCTATCTATCTATCTATCTATCTCTCTCTCTCTCTCTCTCTCTCTCTATCTATCTATCTATCTATCTATCTATCTCTATCTATCTCTCTCTCTTTCTCTCTCTCTCTCTCCCCCCCCCCAATCAGACTTTAACAACATCACATAGCACTCGCACAGGCAGAAATCCAGTCTATAAATTGGAAAAAAAATGGAAGTCCTATGAAAAATGTGTGTGTGTGTGTGTTGTGTGTGTTGTGTGTGTGTGTGTGAGAGAGAGAGAGGTGATTTTCAGCTGCTTCTTACAGGCTTGCGCAAACTTGTAGCAGTGGCTGCTGGAGGCTCTGCCCATCCACTTCAACGTAATGTGCAACATTCTGCGCATGCAAAGAAGGTGGGAGATATTTGTGGGATATATTTGTGCAAATAAATATATCCCACAAATAAATATTTGTGCTCAGTACAAATATAACCAGTAGCAAAGGTAGTTGAATCCCACCAGTGGTGGGTGGGGAGGGGGGGTGGATTTGGGAAGGAGGGAGGGAGGGGAGGGGGAGGAGAGAGGGGAGAGAGAGAGAGATTTGGGATATACTTGACAAAACAGAAATCTGCATTTATTCAGCAAAATATATCATTGCCTTCAAGTGGTCATCTGAATCAATTGTTGAGTAACTGCAGAAGCTTCAGTAAGGGTAAGAAAACACAGGCTTTACCGGATTGCATAAATATCTACAGCATAAAATACCTCTGTAAAGATGTTATTAAAAATAATGAGGAACTACTTCAAGTAATTGTTCTGGGAAATATCAGGCTCTTTTCCACTTAGATCTGAAGGAGACTCCCAAGACATTTTTTTTTTTTTAGCGAATGCCTGCTCCTTGCTCTCGGGTTGAGTGGTTGTATACAGAATAACAAAATGAGGATGTACTCTTTATCCCTCGCTTGCTGGAGCCTTTAGCTCTACATTCATCAGTGGGAGAAAAGCAAATGATCTTTGCTTTAAACCAGTGTTTCTCAACCTTGGCAACTTGAAGATGTCGGGACTTCAACTCCCAGAATTCCCCAGCCAGCATGGAGAATTGGCCAACGTGATGATGGCTGGCTGGGGAATTCTGGGAGTTGAAGTCCGGACATCTTCAAGTTGCCAAGGTTGAGAAACACTGCTTTCAACAAACCAATGACCTACATAATAGGATGGTCACAACACCATTTGGCAAAAACCCTCTTGTTTTGCTGCTTCTCAAAACCTACTTTCTCTCCTTTCAGTCATCTTAAAACAGTGTGGTTTTCACAAAATAACAGGCTGGACATGTGAAAACAGTTTCCACAAAAATGGGGAGAGATAGAACTAGAGAATTCACTCTTAAGATTACTTTGGATAAGAGCTTTTCATGGTGACCAACGCTGGTTCTGGCACCCTCAACCACAAAGATTCATGGGGTGATTTTGGGTGAGTCGTTTTCTCTCAGTCCAACCTACCTCACAGTGTTGTTGTTGTAGGGAAGACTAAGAGGGGGGGAGCCACCTTGAACTCCTGATTGAAAATGGGGTTTAAATCTAACAAATGAATAAATATCTCCCTTCCCCCCCATCCATCCACAAATAAAAATAAAATAAAAGCTGTAAATCTAACCAAAGCTATTTGAGATAGAAGTAGTAGAAGAGGAGCCATCTTGTAGGAGCTGAAACAGTCTGTTTTGACTTGAAAGATCTTTGCAGCAGATGAAGAAATCTAACTGAACTGAGAACCAATATATGGAGACTGAGAAAGGCAGAGTTGATGTTATAATAGCAATAGCAATGGCGTGGCTGTATGAAGGCTTGAGGATCTTATATACTGCTTCACAGTGCTTTTACAGCCCTCTCTAAGAGGTTTACAGAGTCAGCCTATTGCCCACAACAATATGGGCCCTCATTTTACCCACCTCGTAAGGATGGAAGGCTGAGTCAACCTTGAGCCGGTGAGATTTGAACCGCCGAACTGCAGCTAGCAGTCAGCTGTAGTAACCTGCAGTGCTTCACTCTAACCTCTGCACAACCTCGGCTCATAATGAGAAAGACAGACCCTTAAATACTGAATTTCTATTCCTTTTTAATTCTCTAATATTCATGGTATTGTATCTTTTCAGTTCAGCTGAAATCCTTGTAGAATTTAACTTTAATTTAATATCGAATTGCCCTGGATATAGGCTACACCGTTAAGCACCTCGGTAAATAATCTTGGTTCATATATGACACGAAGACCAGGGGGTTAGGGCAGCTGTCTCAAAGGTAGTAAGTTCTCCGTGAGCTTTATGTCACAGACTTTACTTTTCATATGTTGATTCCTATAAACACAAAGTTACTGTCTTAGTTTCATTTTTCCAACTATCATTATACTGGATGCAAGCCAATCATTGGAGCCAAACCATGTTGCATTTCAAAAATGTTATCATGGACACTTTTTAATTGCAATGTGAAAGACACGGTTTTAGCCATGCTAGAAATGAATGTAAAAATAGCAGAATCTTCTCTTCCCAAGGATTAGTTGCACTGAAGATCTCGACAGGAAGATCTAGTATTCCTGCTTAAATCCCAGATCCTCAAGCCTCCGTACAGCCACCCTTGATCCTGTATCTGTTATCTGAATGGGTCCACCAACATTTTAACCATATAGCGAAAAAGGATGTATGACAGTACTCTGAATTTATGATAAAAGAGCTTTCCTGGATCCTAGATATATTGTTTACGTCGTAGCGTATTAGGCTCCTTGTTACCTCACAGACACCCCTTAAATCTTAAGGACTCTCCCAGGATGACATTTGAATGAGGTATTTGTTTTAAAACTCAGAAACCAAAGCTTGCTTGGATTTTGGACATGTTAGGCGCCCTTAAAAGAAAAAAAAAGAATGATGTCTTTATCTTATCTTTAACCTTCCTGCTCTTACGGTCACTGCTGTTTGTGCAATGTAGCTTGTTTTGGAATGATAGGTTTGCCTTCAACAGTTTCCCACACTGAGATAAATCATGTATTATCTTCCCGTGTTTATCTAAGGAGGTGGTAACATACACAGAACTAAAGGCTTATTTGGCAGCTAGATACCCATTAGAGATTTGCTGAGTTGCAAAACACTGGCATTCCCCAGCTTTGATAATTTTGTCATAGTGAATATTAAAATACAAGGGTATGCACAAACACACACACACAGAAAGAGAGAGAGAGAGGGAGGGAGAGAGAGAGAGAGAGATTTATATCATAAAAGAACATGATTTACCTTTATTCAATGCTGTTTTTCACTTCAATCTTCTTATATATTACTCAAAATATATTGAAAATCCAACAGCTTAGCCAGAAAGAAAAGCCTAAGCCAGTGTTTCTCAACCTTGGCAACTTGAAGATGTCTGGACTTCAACTCCCAGAATTCCCCAGCTGGCTGGGGAATTCTGGGAGTTGAAGTCCAGACATCTTCAAGTTGCCAAGGTTGAGAAACACTGCTATAGATTCTTGTTAATTCTGCAGTTAATGCAAGCTTAATAGATTTAATATATGCTACATAATATGTTACCTGTCTCATGACAAGTCAGTCTTCCTTCCTGCCTTCCTTCCTTCCTTCCTTCCTTCTTTCATTCATTCATTCATTCATTCATTCATTCATTCCTCCATTCCTTCCTTCCTTCATTGAATTTATATAACTCATGCATTTTGCATATGTGACTCACGGTTTGTAACACTGAATTAAAAGCAATACAAAAATGCAATCAGTAAAAAAAAGATTTAAAAAGCATATTAGGCATTCTCATAAAACACGTTTTTTTTTTTAATGTGGTACTTTTCAATATGTCATCTTCCAAAGTTTTGCAGCATTTTTTCTTATTTTATTTTGAAGCTCTATATAAGATCCCTGTCCTTCATTCAAAGGAGAGAGATTCAGAAAGAAGCCTCAAATGGGACAATCACCCAGATCTATATCAATAGTCTACATGATTTCCAGTATAAATTATGGATATCTGATTTTTCAGAGAATTCTGAGCTATTGCAATTTTTCAAAAAAATATTTAAAAATACAGGGGAAAAAAAGCTTTATTGTAGCAGAATGTGATTCAGATTGTTCCACTATTTCAAGGAAGTTACATCTCCTGAAAGCTTTAATTAGAGAGCAAGATAAGAGTACAGGCCTTCCTTCCATATTGGTTAAGTAGGATTTTTATGTGTGCAGTACTACAACAATATCTTCCACCGTATTGCTCTAATTCTGTACAGGTGGTTTCTTTGCGGAAATTTAAATCGATCAGATACATTTAGAAGAAAATGTAATTTTCTTGCAGAGCAGAAGTGGATAACCTGCAATCTCTCAAATCTCTCGTTTTTGCAGCCTTAGGGAGCCCTCCCGGATCAGTCTTCGGAAAATTGAGCAGGTGTGGGTTGAGGGATGAATCTACAAAACTCCCCATTAACCCATTGCCCACATGCTAAGATGTTGCTCCACTGACACCAAAATCCTTAGCACATATATGTGTGTACAGACCAGTGGTGGGTTTCAAATTTTTTTAGAACCTCTTCTGTAGGTGTGGCCTGCTTTGTGGGAGTGGCTTGGTAGTCATGTGACTGGGTGGGAGTGGCTTGCCAGCCATGTGACCAGGTAGGCGTGGGTTGCCAGCCATGTGACCAAGTGGGAGTGGCTTGGCAGTCATGTGACTGAGTGGCCGTGGCAAACTTGTAAAATGTGGTGAAACTCACTTAACAATGCTCTTGCTTAGCAACCAAAATGTTGGCTCAGAAACTCTGGCATTTGAAGCACGCAAGTCTTAAAGCTGTCAAGTTACAAGACCCTCGCACCCCTAACCCTTTAGGGAAAAAACCCCAGGGGTGTTCAAACTTGACAGCTTTAAGACTTGTGGACTTCAACTCCCAGAATTCCTCCTCTCGCTCTTCATCTTGATGATGTGCGGACGGGCGGGGGGAGGGAGCTGGAACCGGTTCTAAACGGCACTGTAGACTTGTGGAACCTCTTCTATAGAAGAAGCTAGAACTGGCAGGAACCCACCCCTGGTATGGACGCGCTCACACAGACAGAAATATATTAAATGTGGTTCTAGATCCCTGCATAAAGCAGCTATATTGTGCAACTGCAGCATTATATAGCCAGCACAGTTGTACACTGTGATTGGTAAGAAATTAATTTAGTTTATATTTGGATGCAAATTTGCTCAATTCTATATTTTGAAACAAATGAAGGGATTAGTTGTGTTTCAAAATTTGCTGTTCTCTAAATTTCACATTCTAATTGATCAGTTTTTTTAAAAACACCCATTGTAGAACATTCCACACAAAAATGTATAAATGCTTGAAAACAATGCACTGAGTCATTGTGTAAAAAAAAAAAACAACCCCAGATGTTTCTTACAAATCATTCCATTAGGCAAAGCTGCCAAAAAAAGGAGTAAATTTGCAGAATTGATCACCCTAGGATATCCCAATGTTGGTGTAAACTCTTTTCCTAAATTTCAAATGGGTGCTGTGATGAATCAAGCCCAGGGTGGGCTTCAAAAATTTTAGCAAGGGGTTCTGTGCCCGTTTGCTGGGTAGGGGTGGCATGGTGGATGTGGCCTAGTTCCTGCACCACAGCAGGAGGGGCATTCCCCCTCCTCCCTGGGCTGCAGAGGCTTTCCTTGAGCCTCCAGGAGGATGAAAACAGCCTCCCCAGGCTATGGAGGCCCTCTGGAGGCCAGAAACGGGTCCAAACTTCCGGTAGGTCCATTTTTCACCCTCCCTGAGCCTCTGCGCGTATCCTGCACTTGCTTACATGCAGAATGGGCCATGTGGGAACTCCTGAGAGGGGGAAGGGAGGGGAAGGGTGTATGGGTCCAGCCAGGAGTGTGATTTGGGGGTTCTTAACTAGAGCTTCTCCTGAACCCCTGCAAACCCCCAGCAGCCCACCCCTGATCAAACCTACGCCTGAAAATATGAAGACCAGAGGGAAAAAGCCAATAGATTTATCCATCCCAATGCTACACAATGGCAAAATTAAGAAGTACAAAAATTGGCACACATTTATTGAAGACGCAGTAGACCAGAAGAGGGTTGTGGGTTTTTTTTTGCCTTTGCTCTTGCAACAGATGCAAGACAAATTGGAATAGGCTGTAACAATCCTCCACACAACACACTCATGATTGCAATGCAATGCACAGCCACACACACACACACACACACACACACACACACACACACACACACACACCCTCTATGTATTGCATTATGAGTGGGGTGAAGGCAGGTTGCTCCCTGAACATGAACACAGGATTGCAGCATCTGGATTTCGCAGACTCACTAAATAAAATCTGTGCATTTCTTGCCATGAAGGAACGAGAAAATATTGTCTGGGTTAAGCCAAAGGTTGATGTTCTGCTTCAGAGAAACTTTGCCTGGGAAGTCATCCAAACACAACAAGCCCTCCTTAGTGATGACAGGCAATATATTTCAGCCAAGAAAAGCTACTTAGAATTTGCCTGTGTAACTCAAATATATTTTATGTATCTTTCAGCAGTGCTTAGCCAACAAATTCTAGGCAATGCCTTCCTTGTTTATATAGGGTTCGTTTCCAGAGATTTTCTGCATTATATCTCTATGATGAGCTCTGGATTTTATTTTATTTTATTTTAAAACAACAAAGCACAAATATTTTAATTTAGGCTAAGCCACAATGGGCGGAAATCTTCCTTTTCCAGCCAAAGAGGATTTCCGAATTGTGAGTCATTATCACATAGTATATTTATTCCATATTTATTGAGAACATTATATCATATCCTTGAGCTACCAGAATGTGTAGCTCAGAATCAGAATCAGGGAGGTTACTGTTCTGACCTGGGGTTCCCCAAAAAGCACCAGGCAGAGTCCTGGTCTCAACAAAACCCCTTTTATTAAACGAATGTGAATTCCTCTCATTCACATTCAGCAAGGCCTGCAAACAGACTTCCAAAGGAATATTTATGACCACAGACCTTATCTACCTTGGAAAGCTGCCATATAAATATTTTCCAAAGGAGGCGCTGGGCAAGGAAAGACTGAGCACAGAGTCTCTGATATTCACAGACAGATCTTCACACTCCTGAAACAAATGTAACGAATGAACGAATAAATTGTTTCCTGCAAAAGTCCACTCCCTTTTGCTCTCCTTTTATTTCCCATGGGAGGGGCCAATCACCTTCCACCTGTGACTTTACTCCCAAGTCGACCCTGATTTCTGAGTTTCTCTTTTCTTCTGGCAGCTCTGCGCATGCGCACACTGGGGACAGGCTCCAGCTGTTCCTCTGCCTCACTGCTGTCTAGCTCTGTAGGCACCTGATCACTGCCAGATGGCCTCGGCCCCATCTCTGCCTCTGATGCAGAGCCCTCGTCCGAGCCTTCCCCAGCCTCCAGGACTGGCCCCTGCTCCTCCCCAACCCCCTCACTATCCGGCTCTGCTGCCAGCTCTGCTGGTGGGCCACAACAATCACACAGCCCCACTTCCAAAAGATCTTGGAACAGCTTTTCTGAGGAAGAGAAGGAGGGTGTCCTCAAACTTTTAAAATGCCATTATGGCTTCTTTGGGGTGCTCTATTCTAATGCATGGTCAGCTTTTCAGTTGTTTCCCTTCCACATATCTCCCAATCTAGGTTGCAGTTTACAAAACTGTCCTTTCCATCAGGTACTGGCAAGCCATAATGGAGGCTTGTCCGCAAAAATTACACTGGAATCAGAACACACTGAAATTCTCAAGGATTGCACGATCCTTGCCTGTTTTTTTTGAAAAAGAGAATACGTTGCTAGAGTCTAGATGGGGAACAACAGTCTTGAGATGAACTTTGGGTTTGTTCCAGGACTAGTCATCTTTGGTGCTGGGTGGTTGGCAGTATCTCAGAGAGACCTCATGTGCAATCTGGGAGTCCTCCTGGACTCAGATCTGCGGGTGACATTCATTAACTAAGAGACCTTTGCACAGTTTCGTGTTGTGTAGTAGTCCTGCATGTTCCCAGATTGGATAGCTCTGCTCACACTCAAATATGGTACCCATTGACCCTGCCTTCAGTAGGGAGGAGGAGGAGGAGGAGGAGGAGGAGGAGGAGGAGGAGGAGGAGGAGAAGGAGGAGAAGAAGAAGAAGAGGAGGAGGAGGAGGAGGAGGAGGAGGAGGAGGAGGAGGAGGAGGAGGTGGTGGTGGTGGTGGTGGTGTTGGCAATGTGACAGAATTCTTTGAGATGCTCCATCCTATTCACTCAGCTACACTAGTCTAGATTTAGTTACAGAGATCTGGAGAAAGAGCTATTTTGTGCTGATGCTACTTTGGTTACACTGTAGTAAATAAAGAAGGAAATGAGCAGATTTGTAATCAGACAACCTACAATAGTAAATAAAGTGTAACCAGACAACACAAGCATAGCATAGTTTTTCAGTCTTCCTGAATTATTTCCTGTACTGCATCTGTAGATATTATACCTCACTACTAATTGCTAAATTTGTTTTCCTTATTTCAATGTTTTTACTAAAATCTGCTGCTTTGTAATCATCCCATCAAATGCAGACAATCAATTTTGCTGTAATTCTGCAGTGGTAAAAATGCATGCTACAAACACAGTGGGGCTTGCTGTGATTCTCTGTTTGGAAGCACAAAGGAGGGAAAAAAATCAATATTCATAGACAAATTTAATATTCAAAGCTACATGGCCATGTAATAGACTTAATCCCTCAGCATTAAGGTGGCAAGCTAATGAGCATATTAAACTGCTACCAATAATGCTGAGATGTTGGGAAGATTCAAAATTGAAAGGATTCAGAACAAGAAAGGATTTTCAGAATGGAAAATCAGGTAAGTTCAATGGGAAAATGCGGCCCAGAAATATGACAAATGCTTAAGAACAAAGTGTTGTTATACCGTGCAGTGATAAACATGTAAAAGAAATGCTTCAGAATGTCCTTTCAAGTAAAATGGAACAATCTGCTCCAAAATGGCACATCTTGGAGAGCCTTCTCTGTGGCTGCTCCGACCCTCTGGAACGAGCTCCCCGTGGAGATTCGAACCCTCACCACCCTCCAGGCCTTCTGCAAAGCCCTTAAAACCTGGCTGTTCCGGCAGGCCTGGGGCTAAAGAGCTTCTGCCCCCCCCCCTTCTCGAATGGTATGGTTGTTTTGTGTTTTTAAATTGTGTATTGTTTGTTCGTCTTTGTTATCCCCTGTTTGTACCTCCTTTCCCTTGACTGAGTTGTGAGCCGCCCTGAGTCCCCTTTGGAGAAAAGGGCGGCATATAAATGAAATAAATCCTAATCCTAATCCTAATCCTTTCATGAAAATTACTAGCCTCTCTCATCTTGAGATGATTTGCCTCCTGGTCAAAGAAAGTCAGCTCAGCATAATGGTTTTAAAGCATCAGGCTGGAAACCAAGAGCCTGTGAGTTGTGGAAGTGCTTCAGGCCGAAAGCCAAGGGAATGACCCTGAGCCAGTCATTCTCTCAGCCCCAGGAAGGAGGCAATGGCAAACCGCTTTTGAAAAGCTTGCCAAGAAAGCTGCAGGAGAGGAATCCAGGCAGTTGCAAAGAAACAACACTGATTCAAAGGAACTGGTAGCAGAAATTTTGAGTAGTTCAGAGAACCGGTCAATACCTCTGACTGGCCCTGCTCCCATCTATTCTCTGCCTCCCAAGTCCGAGCTGATCGGGAGGGAATAGGGATTTTTGCAGTAACCTTCCCCTGGAGTGTGGAGGGAATGGAGATTTTACAGTATCCTTCCCCTGCCATGCCCTCTAACCGAGTGGCGCAGTGGTTAGGGTGCAGTACTGCAGGCCACTTCAGCTGACTGTTATCTGCAGTTCAGCAGTTCTAATCTCACCGGCTCAAGGTTGACTCAGCCTTCCATCCTTCCGAGGTGGATGAAATAAGGACCCAGACTGTGGGGGCGATATGCTGACTCTGTAAACTGCTTAGAGAGGGCTGAAAGCCCTATGAAGCGGTATATAAGTCTAACTGCTATTGCTATTGCTATTGCTAACCACACCACGCCCACCAAGCCATGCCCATATAACTGGTAGTAAAAAAAAATGAATCCCACCATTGATGCATACACACATACGAAGCATGGCTACCAAGCCCATGTTTTATTTTTCCTATGGAAGAAAAGGCAAGAGAGCATTTTCAGAGAAGAGGCAAAATGGGAATTTGGGGACTGAAATTCTGCCGTGCACAATGAATGTGGAACAGTGAACTCACGCCACCAATCTCTTCGTTTCCGGAACAAGAGCTACAAGTTAAATGAAAGTTAAATCCTGCTGTACGATTTCCCCATCCCTTCGCCCGGTGACATGGCAGGATAAACTCGGTTCTTAGGGCCTCTCCAGGCTAATGCGGGTTTCAGAACAGGTCTTGTTCAAATATCCATGAATTGTTTCAGGCGGTGGCTTTGAGTGACGAAGGCCAAGCGGTTTAACTGCACGTACTTACAGATTTCTGACATTAGTCCATTTCTGAACAGGTAATGTAACTAAGGTGATTCCTGCTACCTCTCATCATTCAAGAAAGCTTTTTAATCCAGGGGAAAGAGGTTAAGAATGAAAGCGGAGGCCTTTCGATTGTTGCAATTATGTACATAAAACCTTATTGCTTTCCATTACTTTTAATATTTATTCTTTGAAGTTATCGCATTAATCGCTTGGGCTGGAAGATGCAGAGGTGGAGTTGAGGGAATGGGAGGGCTGATCTAAGCTCATTCAATTACCACAGAGAGGAAAGCTTAGTTTCAGGCCAGTGAATTTTGTATCACCAGCAACTGCACTTTCTTAGAGGGATTCAAATGCCATTGCTTCTGCTTCTGCTGATCTGGGGGAATAACGTCGCAATAGCCAACGCGTTTCATCAAATGGACTCTGTATATAGTAATCGAAAAGAAAATAATAAATTTGATTTCCCTGCCTGCATATGTCCTTAGGTTTTATGCAGTTCTGATCAGGAATATGACCTATGTCAAACTGATAAGCGACATAATCAGAAGTGCATCCCAAATTCAATCTGTGGGAGCCTCTGAGGAACATATCTGTGGCCATCCTGAGTTTGAAATAAAACTGTTTCAGTGCTAACAGTTACATCCCGTCACACAGGTACCTCTTAACATTTTGTTATTTGACACATTCTGACTTTTTCTTCGACACCCTGTCTGCTCTCAGTCTAAGAATTTGCTCATCTGCAGTCCTGTCGTTCTTTTCCCAGCCACAGACAATGTGTGCGCACTAACTCTAGGCACGGCCTTTGGGGGCCCTGTTTTGTTCACAAGAAAAGCCCGCGATAAATTCACACTAAAAACATTTTATTTTATTCTTCGTGGTTTGAAATCAGTCAGGTTTTCCAGATGTGGCTGCACTTGCCCAGCAGCTCAATGGTGAGGAACATGGGAAGATATACTTCATCAATCTCCACATGGCTGCACTCTGTATCCTGGTGTTGATGGACCACAATTCCCAGCATCCTTCACTGGCTAATTGTAGTGATCCACATCTGGGAAGATGGTTTTGCTTAATCCTGAAAGAAGAGAACAAGGAAGAACAAGGTTACGTGAAGGAGATTTCTCCTGGTTTCAAAACTTTTGGACAACCATTATTTGTCTGACATGGTTGATGGCCTCCTGCTTGGACTAGATGACCTCCAAGGTCCTTTCCAACTCTGTTATTCTTTATTCTGTTATTTTTCCTTTTTTTGGGCGCACAAAACTCTTTCGATTCTTCACTGGTTGGATGTGACCAGACAGGTGTTATTTATATAATATCTTTGCTGTAACTGAACATCCTTTCTGCTGCAGTGCTATGTTGATAGATACAGCTAGTGCTAATAGGCACATGGAATGCTTAACCTATAGAGTGCTGCACTGCAGGCTACTTCAGCTGGCTGTTAGCTGCAATTTGGCAGATCGAATCTCACCAGGCACAAGGTTGACTCAGCCTTCCATCCTTCCAAATAGAGGTGGGCTCCTACCAGTTCGGACCGGTTTGGTCAAACCGGTAGTGGTTTGCCAGCCTGGAACTGACATGCCTCCGAATCGGTTCCCCAATCGGCATGGTATGGTTTTTTTTTCCATTTTTAAATGTTCTGTGCATGCGCAGACCTATTTATGGGCAACTGTGCATGCATGTGGAGCACGTGTCTGGCGCGCACGCTCACTTTGCTCGTGTGCACACAAAATTGCACGTGCACTGAACCGGCAGTAATATTGGTAGCAACCCACTCCTGCTTCCGAGGTGGGTAAAATGAGGACCCAGATTGCTGGGGGCAAGAGGCTGACTCTGCAAACTGCTTATTTATTTATTATTTATTAATAGGATTTCTATGCCGCCCAATCCTGAAGGACTCCAGGCGGCTTACAAAAGAAGGAAAAGAAAAATAATAAAAAAGAAAGACAGATTTAAAATCACAACTCATGCATTCGTTCTAATTGGGGCTGGACCTCAACAGGCCCAGGCCTACCGGAATAGCTAGGTTTTAACAGCTTTCCTGAAGGCCAAGAGAGTGGGTAAGGTCCGGATCTCTGGGGGTAGCTCGTTCCAAAGGGTCGGAGCAGCCACAGAGAAGGCTCTCCTGCGGGGAGCCACCAGTCGACATTGCCTGGTCGACATTGCCTGGCTGACGGCATCTGAAGGAGGCCCAATCTGTGCGATCTCACCGGCCGCTGGGAGGTATGTGGCAATAGGCGTTCTCGCAGGTACGTTGGTCCTAAGCCATGTAGGGCTTTAAAGGTAATAACCAACACCTTGAATTGCATCCGGAGACCGATTGGTAGCCAGTGCTAGCTACCTAGAGAGGGCTGTGAAGCACTGTGAAGTGGTACATATGTCTAAGTGCTATTGCCGTATCAGAAGCACACAATTTTCAGGATAAAATCTTCTCTACACCCTCTTTGGGTCTTAGTACAACCCAAGGGAAACAAGACCTAGCCATAAAAAGAATACCTGACCCATCTTTAAGGATGCTCTTTCCCTAAAGTACAGTTCCTTTTTTTCCCCCATATCTTGTAACCGACACGCTGGAATCTGCCTGGTCTTTTGTGGATTGGATATTTTAAGTGTGTGCATTATAAATCTAATTGGAAGCAAAATGTCATCACAACCACATTTGACTGAAAAGTATTTCTTAGGTTCCTTGGTTTGGATAAAAAAGAGTGCCATGAGTCATCTATCAAAAGACATTGCATAATCGTAAAGGCAGCACACTCAGATTCATTGCAATCTGGCTAATTCAGTGCCCCTTTACAAAGAGCACCTTCTGTTCTCTTCCAAGATGCCACAATTGTGCATCATCCCTTTAATGGCCATATCAAATTAAATAGAAGAAAATAATTTGCACTCCGCTAAGACAAATTGGAAAATGATAATGAAAAATGGGGTATTAGATGGGATTTCTCACTGTATGTTCCCCCCCCCCGGGGAAATGGCATAACAATGGGAAAAATTCAGCTTGTGGCTAATGCAAGAATGTGTATGAAGCAGCCAATCACAAAGGAAAAGTGGAGTATTGGATCACAAGTCTTTTTAGTGCCATGATATCTATATTTTTTATTATTATTATTATTGTTGTTGTACAATTGTATCACAGCGGCCAGTTGTTTCGCCGGATTTGGCATTGGTTACTAGTCGGGCCCCACCCAGGGGCCTAGGACGTCGTAACGTATTTTCGTAATATGCGTGCAGATCCAAGCAGTGCGGCTTTTTGCATTTGACTGATGGTGATTTTGTCAATTTTTAACTGTTTTAAATGTAATTCCAGTGCTTTTGGAATAGCACCCAGTGTGCCAATTACCACTGGAATTACCACTGCTGGTTTGTGCCATAGTCGTTGAATTTCGATTTTTAAGTCCTGGTATCTTGTGATTTTTTCATGTTCCTTCTCGGCGACCCTGCTATCACCTGGTATTGCGATGTCTATGATTGTGACCTTATTTTTCTCAACCAGTGTGATGTCTGGTGTATTATGCGCCAGTATTTTGTCGGTTTGTATACGGAAATCCCACAAGATCTTGACCATCTGATTTTCTGTGACTTTTTCAGGCTGATGTTCCCACCAGTTTGTTGCTGTTTTAATATTATAATTTTTGCACAAATTCCAATGGATCATTTGTGCTACTGAATTGTGCCGCAATTTATAATCAGTCTGCGCGATTTTTTTACAGCAGCTGAGTATGTGATCAACAGTTTCATCAGCTTCTTTGCAAAGTCTGCATTTGGCATCATCAGAGGATTTTTCGATTTTGGCCTTAATGGCATTTGTGCGGATAGCTTGTTCTTGCGCAGCCAGGAGTAGTGACTCTGTTTCTTTCTTTAATGTACCTGTTGTTAACCATAACCAAGTTTGTTCACTGTCCACTTTATCTTTTATTTTTTCCAGAAATTGACCATGTAGTGCTTTGTTCTGCCAACTCTCCATTCTTGATTTTATCACATCTTTTCTGTATTCTTGTTTTGTCTGTTGGGCCTTCAGTAGATTTTTGTTCTTTACTTCGATTAATAGATGTTCTTGACTTTCTTTTAAATAATCAGCCAGTGCATGTTTTTCTTCTTCAACTGTTTGCTTCACTTGTAATAATCCTCTGCCACCTGATTTTCGGGGCAGATATAGTCTATCAGTATCACCACGTGGATGTAAACTGTAGTGCATTGTCATTAGTTTCCTGGTTTTTCGGTCCAAAAGGTCCAAATCAGCTTGTGTCCAGTTAACTATGCCAGCTGTGTATCTTATAACTGGTATTGCCCAGGTATTTATGGCCTTGATTGTATTTCCACCATTCAATTTAGATTTCAAAATTTTCCTAACTCTGTTGGTGTACTCTCGCCTGACAATAGTTTTTACTTCTCCATGCTTGATGTTATCCAACTGCAGAATGCCTAAGTATTTGTAGGCTTCATTTTCTTTGCATTTAATTAGTTGGCCATTGGGCATTTCAATTCCCTCAGATGCAGTGATTTTGCCCCTTTTTATGGATTCAGTGGCGCATTTTTCCATGCCAAACTGCATTGAAATATCGGTGCTGAATACTCGGACTGTATTTGTCAATGATTGGATTTCTATTTCTGACTTGCCATAGAGTTTCAAATCATTATTATTATTATTATTATTATTATTATTATTATTATTATTATTACGTGAACATACCAATATTAGATTAGAAAATAGAATTGTTGTGGCAGCTGAGCACGAAAAGCACAGTGATATGGTGACATTTCCTTAAAATCAAATTCTATAGCCATGATTGGGGGAGTTTGACAAGAATCATTAGGGCTGATTGGGACCTGCTTTTGAAACCTGTTTAAGCTCTTGTTCTCACTTTCATTTTGGGTAACATAAAAACATGTATCTTTTAATATATTTGTACCAAATTGGGCTATGTTGCCTATTGTACATAATGGCCACATTCCCATTCCTACTGTATATTCCTGCAGCTGTGGCCTAGAGGTGGAACTCTCACCTCATAATCAGGAGGTTGTGAGTTCGATCCTAGGTAGAGGAAGATGTAGGGTCTCCTGCTTGGGCAAGGGGTTGGACTAGATGACCTGCAAGGTTCCTTCCAACTCTGTTAACCTGTTACTTATTTCAAAGTAAATTCAGATTTATTCCTGGGAAATGAAGCAGAGGGTTGTGTTTTCTGTGTTGAAGGTCTCTGGGAGATGATGGACATCTTTTTTTTTGTTTTAGAAAACGCATGAGCACCTTTACAAAATGGCTGCTATGGAGTCTCTCCACAATAGGGCAGTGTCATTTTACAGAAAGGCAAATTGAACAAACTCAAAATAAATACATTCTGTCTCTTTCTGGAACACACCACAAGCACACTTTTCTTTTCCTATTATTTTTCAGTCCAGTTCACAATGTTGCTATCCATTCCCTACCACCCTCTGTAGCCACTCTGGAAATTAAATTGGCGGGGTGCCACAGAAGGCAGAGGGAGTGGCCTTGAAGGGGAGGAAGAAGGCAATATTCAGATAAGAGCAGTGATGTGCGGTGAGGATTATGGTTGGTGAGGCAAGAGCGCGGCAGCGGCGAGAAGCAACATCCCTGCTGCTGTGTCTGACAGGCCAGGTGTCTCGCATTTATGGCGGATATAAACGTGAGGCGCCGTTCGGACACAGCGGTGAGAATGTCCCTGCCACTGCCGTGCTCCGCCGCCTCGTCCCTGCCTCCTCCGACACCACTGCTGTGTCCAACAGGCCAGGCATCTCACGTTTATGGCGGAGATAAACATGAGATGCCTATTGGACACAGCGGCAGGGACAGAGGAGGCAGGGGGGCAAGGCAGCAGCCAGCAAAGAAAGGGGAAAGGAGGAGGAGGAAAGGGAGAGGGGAGCAGGACGGGGCTCCCAGTTGGGGGGGAGAGGACTGCCCCTCTCTTCTCAAACAAACTCTCTCTCAAATTGAGAGAGAGTTTGTTTGAGTGAAGAAAGAAACACACACACAAAAACAAATTACTCACAATAAAAAATTAAAATTAAATTACAATAATTTTGAATTCCCCCCCTCCCTCCGTCCGATCCACATACCTTTTCCAGCTGTGGATTTCAACTCTCCTCTTGTCCGCCCGCCATGATGAAAATGTAAAAAATTAAATAAAAAGGCAACTTAGGCACAATTTGCTGCTCCCAGATCACGAGGCAGAGAACCACGTGCCTCCTTTGCATCAGGAATTTTTCGCCTTTTAACCCTTGCTTAACTCTGAGCAAGGGTTAAAAGACGAAAAATTCCTGATGCAAAGGAGGCCCGTAGTTCTCTCGCCTCCCCCTGCAGTTAAGCACTAAGCAGACTCAGAGTCATCCACTGTGACTCTGGAATCTGGTAGCAACTACCTTAGTCTTTTTCCTTTTAATTATTCTTTTCTTTTCCTCATTATACTGGTGAGGCCCCGCCTCCCCTGCCTCCCCTGACTGCACGTCCCTGGATAAGAGAGGCTTGAACCCGGACCAAGAAAGTTACTTTAGAAAGCAGCTCAAAAAAACCCCTCCCTGGTTCACACAAATATCTAGGGAGGGTGGCGGAAGAACATTCATACTTGCAAGATTTTGTTGCTATATTGGTTTCATTAAAAATAGTGGCCATGGATCCCATTCTTAACCTGGTCCACTTTGTTGGGCTAACAGGAACTCTAAGGCAGATCCTTTTTTTCTGTAGCCACACAACATAGTGTTTAAAAGTTCACAGCTTTCTTTAGCAATTTATATTAGATTTGAAAACAAGATTGTTGCTATTTGGCTGTTCCAAACTTCTCTTCTGGGGAAAAAAAGGCAGCAAACTTATTTTCCTTTTAAAAATCATTTTAATATTTCCATTTTCAGGTGATGGATTGCTTTAATGATGCCAAAAGAGGGGGGGGCTTGTTTGTTTATTCATTTGTTATTTCTCTGTCAACATGATAACTTTATTAGTCTTTTGAGTGAAAGAAAATTCTGAAGTCTTTGATTAAAGAAATGTCAGCCAAGTAGATAGTAACTTGGCCGGACACGCGCCGGAACTGGTTCTATCCTCAGCGGCGCCATCTCGATTTTCTGTTCTGCACATGCGCAGAACAATCTAATCTTTTCTAATGTTGTGCCAGGGGTGAAGTCCACCAGGTTCTGACAGCTTCTGGAGAACCGGTAGCAGAAATTTGGAGTAGTTCGGAGATCCTGAATATTCCACCTCTGGCTGGTCCCAGAGTGGGGTGGGAATGGGGATTTTGCAGTATCCTTCCCCTGCCATGCCCACCAAGCCGCACCCACAGAACTGGTAGTAAAAAAATTGAATTTCACCATTGTATTGTGCGCATCCACAGAAATTTTAGGTGCGCGCATGGCATGCACGTGAGCAAAGCGAGCACACGCGCACAAAAAATTCAGTGCACCGAACCAGTAGTAATGCCAGCAGGAACCCTCTCCTGCTTGGAACCCTGACAACTGGATGCTCAGCTGCTCTTTGCAGATGTTTTAACATTCCTTGATCATTCCTGGAAAAAGACTAGAGATATTTTGCTTCATTCCTAAGCCCCATTTGAAATTTTGCAAAGGTGCAAACCAGTGGGGGGTTCCGGATCCTGTTGCAACCTGTATGGTTGCAAAGGGCCCTGGCGTCCACCACATGAATGTGCGTGGCACGCACACACACATGCACAGCACATGCATGCATCTTACTATCCAGCGATGCCTCCGCAAGCCTCCGCAATGCTCCAGCTGTTTGGCAGAGCGTCACGCAGGAGCTCTACATGCCATGTGCGTGCACGGAAGCACCAAAGGGTTTAAATACAGGTAAGGGGCGCAGGCAGGTGGGTGGGTCCTCCAGAGCACCATACCGGAACGGTACCCGGTGGTCCAGACAGGCTCCGGTACACTCATACCGGGGTGTACCGTCTGCAACCCACCACTAGTGCAAACCTAGGTGAAATGTAATATCAAGACAAGCCCTTTGATTAGAAACTGAATTTCTACGCCCTCTCGAACACAGTATAAACACCCCTGTCCTCCCTTTGGCTGAAATCTCAGGAAATCCTCGACGTCTGACTACAATTGGGCCCAGAATTTCTGTTGATAAGCAAGGCAGTGGTAAGTGAGTTGTGCCCGATTTTATGACCATTTTTTGCTATTGTTGTTAATCGAATCACTACAGTTGTTACATGAATCATGCACTCATTAAACATTTTGCTTGACTGGGAAGTTGCAAATGGTAAATGGAGGATCCTGGGGTTGGGCAACAGTAGTTAAGGATGAGAAGCAATTGTAAATCACTTTTTTCAGTGCCGTTATAACCCTGAACAGTCCCTAAATGAATGGTTGTGCGTTGAGGACTACCTGCACTTTTCTTTCAGTGCGCACACATTACAATTATAATGTATCAAATGGAGATTAAATACTTTACCTGTAAGGCAGTAGTCCCCAATCATTCTGGCTCCATTGACCGGCAGCATTAGTGGTGGAATCTCCCTGTGGAGATTCGAACCCTCACCACCCTCCAGGCCTTCCGCAAAGCCCTTAAAACCTGGCTGTTCTGACAGGCCTGGGGCTGAAGAGCTGTTGTCCCCGTCTCGAATGGTATGACTGTTGTGTGTTTTTAAATTATGCATTATTACGTTTTGTTTTATTTTTTGTCTGTACCCCCTTCCCTGATTTGAGTTGTGAGCCGCCCTGAGTCCCCTTCGGGGGAAAAGGCAGCATATAAATACAATAAAATCCAAATCCAAATCCCATGGAGTGCAGGGGGAGGGAATAGTTTCGCATGCACAACCTAATTCCGCATATGTGCAAATGGAGCATTACGTGCTCACACTCCTCTTGCGCTGCCTGGTTCCTAATGGGCCATGGACCAGTATCAGTCCGCAGAGCGGGGGTTTGGGGACCCGGATGTAGGGTGTCCAATCAAAATAAGCTCCAAGCATATAGTGGCATTGGACCGACTCACCAAAATTCTTGCCACTTTTCCTTATTCGCATGGCAAGTGCTGCCATGAAGCTCGCGCTGATTAATGTTTTTGACAGAATAATAATAACACATTCCTTTTTTTATCTCACACTAATTCATTTCAAATTCAGCTATAATATAACCAAACCGAGTTCAGTTGCCATTAAGTTAAACCCACTAGTTTAAAAAACATGTTGCGGGGAGCGGGGGGGCGGGGAATGTGCCTCTCAGTGTGCCAAATTTGAAAACATGCGAAAATGAATCAACTTTGAATTTCGGAAATATAGAGATTTCAAAATGTTTCCTGTACATCTGTTTCAGGTGGCTTCTGTATAGCTCGCAGTTAGGACAGAGGACAGCCTGCAGTTTCAAATGGGAGGGAAATTCTGTGACGGAGTTTGGGTCTGCCCCACAGGGTTTGTGTGAACGATGGACATGGATGGACACAGTGAACACAATAAATACAAACAACCACTCAACCAATCAATCAAAAGGCCCAAACAGAGGGGAAGAAATCCATTCAGAGAGGATGAATTTTGCAAACTGGCAGAAGTAGGAAAATGAGGGTAAAGCAGAGCATAGGGATCTAGCTACATTTCCTTGTGGGAATCAATCCCCAGATGTAGAAATTCCTGCCTCCAAAAATACCACATACAGCAAAGTAAAGCAGTTCTGTCAAAGCAGTTTTAATGCCGCATATAAAATGCATGTAAAATTCCAACCGCACAGCTTCTCGGGGGTAAAATCCCTAATAAAGGCACTCAAATTAGATTAGGACAGAGAAAGGCAAAGGGCTGCTGAATCCTAAAGGTGAAATACTGTAATTTTTATACTGGAACATTAATCTCTAAGACAAGCAGGAAGTGAGGAAAGCCAGAGATGTATTTTAGCTGAGTTGGAGAATGTATGCATATATTCAGGAGGGTTTTCTATGTTGAAAATTGGCTCTCTCTGGATACGTAAAGATCCTCTGCAGAAATGTTATCAATTCGAAATAAAAATTACCTTCATTTTCAAATTATCTTCTAACTCACAAACCTCAGAAAAAGCTGACTTAAGGGGAAAAAGACTATGCAGCAGTTTAAGTGAAACATAAAAACAGAACTGGGTAGATAAAGAGATATATTGGCATGCAGGAAAACCTCCAGCTGATTAATAACCAACAAACTATGTCATAAAACTATGTTATGTTCAAGAATTTGTCTTGAGATTTCAAGGTAAAAAAAAAAAAAACCCGAATAGGAAACGATACCTGAAGCTTTAAAAAAATTGTAGGAAAAGTGCCATTTAAGAAACACTAAAAGCTACCCCACGGTTGGCGCCTTTAATAATTGGCTTAAACATTTTCAAAGCTATGCCAGCTCCTCTCTGCAAGTAATGAATACATAATTATTTTCAGAATTGATTAAATGCATTAACAGGATGCAGAACAGCACTTTATTAATGGCAAAGGTACAGATACTTTTGTTATTCATTGTCTGTGTTGAATCCTCAGATTTGTTCGGGAAGGAATTTGCCAAAGAATAGCTATCTCCAAAGAGAGTCTGTAGGTGAGAATAGATTTATAGCTCTTGTAAGAAAGCAGCCAATTTCCCATTTGCCTGTTACAATAGTTTTGCGCATATAATAATTAACTCTTTTATCACTACAGTTATTCGTGTTTGTTTTGATCCTCACATTTTTCTGAAGCAGCAATAATTCATCTTAATTCTTTAAGGAATTCTTGACAGAGTACAGTTTTGCTAAGCACAACAAATCTAAAGCAAATAGATGTTTACAATGCTACCATTAAATTGCCTTATGCACAATGCAGCATATGTTCACTTTTTTGGCACAGTTTTAGGATGCTGGGCTTAACCTTCAAAGTCCTCCACAGATCCGTGCCAGATTACCTAAGACATTGCCTCATCCATCACACCAGTGGTGGGATTCAAATTTTTTTACTACCAGTTCTGTGGGTGTGGCTTCATGGGCATGGCAGGGGAAGGATACTGTGAAATCTCCATTTCCTCCTAATCAGCTGGGACTGGGGGGGGGCAGAGAATAGATGGGGGCCGGGGCAGTCAGAGGTGGTATTTATCAGTTCTCTGAACTACTCAAAACTACTAAAGCCCTACATGGCTCAGGACCAGCGTATCTGTGAGACCGCCTACTGCCACATACCTCCCAACGGCCGATAAGATCCCACAGGGTGGGCCTCCTTCGGATGCCGTCAGCCGGACAATGTCGGCTGGCGGGGGCCCGGAGGAGAGCCTTCTCTGTGGCTGCTCCGACCCTGTGGAACCAGCTACCCCCAGAAGTCCGGACCTTACCCACTCTCATGGCCTTCAGGAAAGCTGTTAAAACCTGGCTGTTCCAACAGGCCTGGGGCTGTTGACCCTATTGCTAAGGTCCAGCCCCAATTAGAAATGTATGCATGTTGGTAAATTTTTTAATTATTCTTTTATTTTGTTTTTCTTTTTTCTCTCTTTGTAAGACGCCCGGAGTCCTCCGGGATTGGGCGGCCTAGAAATTTAACAAACAAACAAACAAATAAATAAATAAATAAAATGTCCACTACCAGTTCTCCAGAACTGGTCAGAACCTACTGAATACCACTTCTGCATCACACAAAGCATTGGGATCTCAGGAAATGGGAAGATTTTGAGAAGATGTTCCTGGCTATCTGATACATAGGAGAAGGCCCTCCCCCATGTCACTCCCAGACTATGACTTACATTCCTCAACAATTCCATTCAGTGGCTTCAGAAGAGCAGAAGGTCCCATCTCTTTGACTTGCCTTCTGTAATCATGAGGATCCAACCTCAGTAGAGGTCCTGCTGATAAGGAAAGTCCTACCGTATCCAGGATCAAAGCCACTGCTAGTTCAATTTAAGCTCCAAAAGGCTGTTTTGGTGCTACATATAAAGTTGCTGCACCTCCTCTGCCTGCAAGAGACCCATCTGGTACTGATGTGGGAGTAGGAAAAAATTTTATTTGGTCATCTGATAGGCACATAACCCCAATAACTCCACCAAAGTAAACAAGAGCAACAAACACTTTATCATCTGCCTCGGTGAGATAACTCCTGAGTCCTGACCCAATTTAAGATTGCTCTGTAATATGCAGTGACTTCCCAAAAGCACTTATAGAATTGCAACTTATAGGTATAAGCTGGGACTTATGTGAGAGATGTTTATTTTTGTTACAGTTGACAAACTCTGCTTTTTTTAAAAAAAACAAAACCCTACTTTCTAAAACTTTGCAGTTTGGATCTGTGCTTCAAGATAACCTCCCCAACCGAAATCAAGGCTTCAAGATAACACTTTCAAAGAGTTACCCTAGAAAAGCAAAATATTCCTTCGTGGCCAGAATGTTGCTGTAGGTTTTCATCTTTTCCATTGTTGCTGCCTTTTCATCCTCTTTTAATGTCTGGGTTGGAATATTGCTTGCTTTAGGAAGCTGGCCTTGGACTGATGTTAGTCATTTCCATATAGAGAGGACTGCCATTCCCTTCCTTTCTTCCTGTGGCTGTGAACACCGGTAAGAGATTAAATGAAACTTCAATTACTTGCTTTTGAGCGCAACATTCTTTTGAAGAACTTATGTTTTTAATGATGTCAGTATTTGCTTTCCTGGATTTCTATAGATGTCAATAAAAAAACATTTAATAGGTTTGTTTTATGTCACTTGATTGCCAGCATAATAATCATCAACCAATAAATTAAAACCCTTATACATTTCTTCGGCTACACGAGCATCCACACCCATTCAGGATTGCCAGGACATCCTCAAGTATAGAATCATGCATCTAACCCAGCATTTTATACGAAAGAGAAGATAAAAATAATGTCACACAGAATAATAATCATTGGTTGAAACTAATAAAAATTGAGATATGAATTTGATCCTATAACATGTTTTGAGCCTTCACCAATTCTTGATAGCAATTTCTACTCAAAACATAAATTTGATTAGATACCAGCTGTCAAAGAACACACTGCTAGGATCATAGGAAAGTGTCTTTCTTGGTAGATTTATCTAATTTGTAGGCCTTTGAGGAAACAGAAATGAGTTAATAGATTTATGAATACCAGTTCAGGTGTTTGCCAGAAATTATACATACTTTTTTTTTTTTTTTTGCAAAGAACTTATTGTGAAATGCCGTTAACAGATCCTGCAGTCTTCACGCTAAGAATAAATAAATCAGCGGGCCAAAAAACATCCATCTTTTTAGAACTGAGATAGCGCTTAGGTTTTATGACATGTAGCAGTATCTATCCATCATTTAAAAGCTAAGAAGAGTCAGGTCAGGTTAGTGATCCAATGGGAGAATATCACATAATCCCAGAGCTATAGAAAAAGGTATACTATAGTAAACCATATTCACATCATTGCCAAGAAAACAATATGGACAAATCCATGTAATCACCAGCAATGCAGCTTGACTTTGCATTATCCTCTTATTGTTTAAAGAGTGTCCTAGACAGAGATGTGCATTTTGGGGAATGCAAATTATATTTCAAGACAATGTAATATACAGATCAGCAATTTTCTCCACTCCCTAGTAGGTAATACATTAAAAGAAAGAAAGAAAGAAAGAAAGAAAGAAAGAAAGAAAGAAAGAAAGAAAGAAAGAAAGAAAGATGAAAAGACAGGAAGGAAGGAAGGAAGGAAGGAAGACTCGGATTCATCTTATCTGACTTTTGTCTTGATTGTAACTAGCAATAGCAATAGCAGTTAAACTTATATACCGCTTCATAGGGCTTTCAGCCCTCTCTAAGCAGTTTACAGAGTCAGCATATGCCCCCCCCAACAGTTTGGGTCCTCATTTCACCCACCTCGGAAGGATGGAAGGCTGAGTCAACCTTGAGCCGGTGAGATTAGAACCGCTGAACTGCAGATAACGGTCAGCTGAAGTGGCCTGCAGTACTGCACCCTAACTACTGCGCCACCTCGGCTCTTGTAACTCTTCTTCCTGTTCCTCAAGGTTATTCTCACAGCCCCTTACATGGTCCAACCTCATTGGATGGGCAAGACACCCTCAGGGAGAGATGAACCTGCATTCTTTAAGGTCCGCTTTCCTTCATCCATGTTTCAGCCTGGAATGCACGTGGCATTTTTCCTTTGGAAACTTCTGGTCATCTATTACCACAACAGAAACAACAAGAAGAAACCTCCAGGTTCTTTGTGAAGCCCTTGCAACTGACAAGTGGCATCTTATGGTTTGACTTGGTCACTGCATGATACATTTTTTTCCAACTCAGTTTGAAGAAGATGGTATTTTGGTTTTGAGGCAGCTTTGCATTTCCCTCACCCGACAAGGAATATATGCACTTCGATAGCTGAAATAAAAAAAATATTAGATTTTATCTTCCTCTTTGAACACAGAGCGACTCTCATTATCTCTGATGAGATTGGTCTACTCATCCTGAAGAAGCATAGAAAGGGCTGAAATTATTAGTTTCACTCACCTCTATGTTATTTAGACAGGTGATTGCATTATTTCATTTTTACCTTCTAATCCCCAAAAAGGCAAGAATCTTATCTTTTGCATACAAAGGGGGTTGGGGGAAGACACTGGGTGGGGGGCATCCTGGGAAGATAGGTGATGGCAACGGGAATGGACAAGTCACTGTCCCAAAACAGGAAACAGGGACCAAGTACAGTAGACCAAAATTCATTCCATAACTTTGGTTGCAAACCAATTTGATCATGACCTAAACATAATTTTGGAAATTTGGCGCTTACAAAAAAAAAAAAATGGCACGAAAGGGGAAATTGGCTGCCCCCCCCAAAAATTGATTTTTTTTGTTGGAAGCTGATTTGGTCGTGGTCAGAAGCATCCATGTCCAGAGGTTCTACTGTATGTGGATTCTGGAAGAGGACGTTTGAAACTTCCAACCTTCATAACCTAACTAAATTAAAAGAATTATGTCTGTGCAAATTACTTTTTTTTCCTACTGTGATGGTAATTCACAACAGTGATTTTAAAATAATTATTGCTTCCTATGTTCAGTTAAAGTTCAAGATGATCTTTTACCAAATTTGTTGTGACCTTTTAAATATTTTGTGAAGAATATAAAAGCTCTGATGAAATCAAGGGCTGATTGTTGTCCAATAATTTCATACCCTTGCTTTGAGTATTGCTGTTGACCTTCAGACATCTTTTATTGCGTTATATCCATAAGTTTGTTTGAGTATCTCCACTTCCTCTAATTACCTAGGTTATTCTATTCAGTTCCCTAAAGGCAAATATAATGCTGGAGTTTGAGCTTTTAAATACTAATTAAAAAATCATTAGCCTGTGAATTAATTTCCACACTTTAGTATTTTCCTATTCCTCCAGATAGCTATCAGACTTTGATAAGCAATCTAGTTGTTGCCATGCTATAACCCAGAACTCCTTTAATTATGGTTAAAACAGCCCCTTACCAGTGGAAAGTGTCATGAAACAATCCTTTCCTCTCTGTACAGAAACCTACTCAAAGTTTCCCAGATTAACCTTCTCCGTGTCCTCAAATTACTATCCAAGGATCCAAGCGGCTTTACTTGATCCATTTTTAAAATATTATTCCAACTTGAGAAGAATAGTTGCTCCCAGATACCCAACTCAAGGCAATTAAGATCAAATGCCTCCTACAGCCTGCTTTTCCTAGAAAGAAGAGGCTGACCTGGAAGGTGGGGTTAAACATGTCAGCAATTTAGAGTCATTGCATTGTCACAAAAACCCTTAGTCCAGCCCCTGTGAATTCCATTGATCCTCATCTAGCATCAATTTAGCTTTAACCATTAGTTGACGAGATTCTTGTATTAGAAGTAATAATAATAAACTCTTCAATGGTTTGAACACAGAGTTCAATGGTGGTGAAGTGGTTAGAATGCAGTCTTGCAGGATAACTCTGCCCACAGCCAGGAGTTCAATCTTGACTGGCTCAAGGTTGACTCAACCCTCCATTCTTCTGAGGTTGGTAAAATAAGGACCCAGATTGCTGGGGGAAAATATGCTGACACTATAAATGGCTAACCTTTTTATCATGGCATGCCAAAAGCATGTGTGCGCGCACCCATAATGCAATGTGTGCACGACCCCCATGCTCCACTCCCCTGTGCATGTGTGCATGTCCTCCCCATGTGCGCTGTGCGCCCTTCCCCCATGCATATGCATGTGTCCCTCTGTGCTCCCACCAGCCCCTCTGCGCATATGTGCACGATTCCCGGTGTACACCCTGCCGCCCCCCATGCATCTGTGTGTGACCCCCATCCCTGTGCCCTACCCCTCCGTGCATGTGACCCATACACATTCTCCCCACCCCACCCCATGCATATGTGCATGACCCCCTCACATGTGCCCCTCCCCCCATGCATGCACACATAACCCCGTGCATGCACACTGACTCCTCCCCCACATGCACGGCAAAGACCCGAAGACCAACTGGCTGACAGGAGGCACACGTGTATGCGCAGTGGAGATGAGCTGTGCCACAGAGAGGGCTCTGCATGCCCCCCTGTGACACACGTGGCATAGGTTCGCCATCACTATAAAGCACTACGAAGCAGTCTGTAAGTCTAAGTGCTATTGTTATCGAAGTCATCAAATGCTCCAGGTTATCTGCACCTGATCCAGCCTAGCATATTGGTTTCGTATCCTTTTTAGGGCACTCAGGCTCACAACAGAGACATTGCAACAAACTGTTTTAAGGAAAACATTAAACCTGATGCTAAGTAGCAACAACTAGAAAAATGTAATCTTAAGCTTGAATCAATTTCAAGTGTCTCTTCAAATACACACCTCACTGGTCAGCTTTGAGTTAATTAGTTCAAAGCGACTTCCTTCACAGATTTACTGTATATGTTATATGTTATGAATATTTGTCCTTTCCAGAATTTTTGATGCAATTTACTCCTCGGGAAAGGAAGTTGAAAAAAGCACACAGAATTGCACATGTCCATAAAATGTGCATTGTGATGCGCATGCTTTCCATGCAAACTAAAAAACTCTTTATCACCATGAATATGCAGAAAAAAGAAGAAATGGATTTGAAATTAGAGAAACTGTACAATATTAAAAATGAGAAATGCTACAACGTAAATGCTATAGATTTGACCCTCCTGAACTCATTATTCCCTACTGATTACAGCAGGTTTTAACTGCTCCTGCAAATTTTGCCTTGTGTGTATGTATGTATGTGTGTGTGTGTGTATATATATATATATATATATATATATATATATATATATATATATATATATATATGTTGTTGTATTTATGCTGATAAATAAATAAAGGGAGACTAGTATAGATCTATTTCAAGCTATTTAGCTCTCATCAGCTAGCCATACCCTTACTGGGATTCGAACCTGTGCTGTATTACATCTTAGGCAGATGTCTTAACCATTGAGCCACAGGTCCTCCTCCTTATCAGCTTAAGCCAGGGAGGTAGGTATATATTTAGTGTCACAACCCCTGGTATGCCCCAATTATGGGAGGAAGCTAACTGCTTCCATTCTCTGTCTATCAGCTCGTCACAAGAGACCATCCAGACAGAAAGCCCAATATTTTACTGTTGCCTTTTTACATTTGTGTTGTATTTGTGCTGATATATATATATATATACACACACACACACACACACACACACACACACACACACACACACACACACATATATATATATATATATATATATATATATATATATATATATATATATATATATATTAGATTTCTTTTACAACCCCCGGTATGCCCAAATATGGGAGGAAGGTCACTACTTCCATTCTCTGTCCTTCGGCTCGTCACAAGAGACCATCCAGGCAGAAACCCAATATTTTTACTGTTGCCTATTTTGTTACATTTGTGTTGTATTTGTGCTGATAAATAAATAAAGGGAGACTAGTATAGACCTATTTCAAGCTATTTAGCTCTCATCAGCTAGCCATACCCTTACTGGGATTTTAACCTGGGCTATATTACATACTAGGCAGACTTCTTAGCCATTAGGCCACAGGCTCTTATCCGTTATCAGCGAAGCCAGGGTGAAAGGTATCTATTAGATTTCTTTTACAACCTCCGGTATGCCCAAATATGGGAGGAAGGTCACTACTTCCATTCTCTGTCCTTCGGCTCGTCACAAGAGACCATCCAGGCGGAAACCCAATATTTTTACTGTTGCCTTTTTGTTACATATATATATATATTTTCCAGAGTCTACTTCAGTATATGCGTCTGGGAATCTGGAGATCTACCCCTTTGTTCGATCCACATGACTATTCAGAATCCCTGTTACGACTGCAGAACAACTCGTACAATCACTTAGCTGGAAAGGATCACTTAGAGCCGGAGCCACTGCTGAGTCTTTTTTTCCTATGACAGACAAGCTCTGCAAATGCCCAATCAAAACTTCATTGTTCGTCTTTAGAAAGGAGGAGAATGAAAACGTTCAAATTATGTACATCTGAATCAAAAAAAAAAAATCAAGCTGTTATCAATTTTGACAAACAGATGACAGTCAATATGCTGCTCACCCCCCACCTCCTGTAAGGCAATTCTGAAGTGGCCCTTGATGTATTCTTTTAATAGATTTAGTTGATTGTTGACTGTCTTTTATAATCTTGCTTGGCGAAGTGAAGTCATAATTTTGCTTCCCACACACAGCTGTTATTAATGCTCACAGGCGTCTTCCTGAATGCTGAAAGGCAGCAATACGTGGTTTCTCCTCCATTTGCTACAAGTTGCAAATTATATGAAAATAAAACTTGGGTTCTACTAATATAAGCACATTGTAATGATGTGGCATTCTCTCTATATTCAACAATGCAATCATGCTTTTTGATTTGATATTACTGGGGTCGGGACAAAAGTTTCAGGGAGTGAAATGCAGGTGTAGTTGCAACCACAATGTCAGGCCTGCAGTGGTTCCTTTAAGAATCTTTGGCCTGCCACACTCTCATTAAGGGGGGGGGGATTAGCAGGGGGTAGAATGTGTTGTTTTCAAAATAAAAAAGTCCTTTCTAGAAGCCCAAGGTCATCTTTGGTCTTCCAAACCTTTGCACCTGACCGGAAGCAGTTGGGCGTAGGTGCTAGCGTGGAAGAAGAAGATTGGACCATGTGATGGACTGTGGGTGTGGGAACAACCCTAACCTCAAGACTGGGTTACTGTAACGCGCTCTACATGGGGCTGCCCTTGAAGAGTGTTCAAAGACTCCAGTTAGTCCAGAATGCAGCCGCACGAGCGATTGTGGGTGTACCTAGGTACACCCATGTTACACCTATCCTCCGCGAGCTGCACTGGCTTCCCATTGGTCTCCGGACACGCTTCAAAGTGCTAGTCATTACTTTTAAAGCCCTACATGGTATCGGACCTGGGTACTTGAGAGACCACCTCCTGCCAATTACCTCCCTGAGGCCTATAAGATCGCACAGATTAGGCCTCCTCCAGATTCCATCTGCTGGTCAATGTCGGCTGGTGGCCCCCCCGGGGGAGGGCCTTCTCTGTTGCTGCTCCGGCCCTATGGAACGATCTCCCCATGGAGATCCGGACCCTTACTACCCTTCCGGCCTTCTGCAAAGCAACCAAGACCTGGCTGTTCCGGCAGGCCTGGGGCTGTTGAATTTGTCCAGCCTCATCCTAAGTTTTGAATGTTGTGGATCTTTTAATGTTGTCTTGTTTTTGTATGACCTTCCCTTCCCCTTTTTTACTTGTAAGCTGCCCTGAGTCTCTTTGAGAGTGGGCAGCATACAAATTAAATAAATAAATAAATAAATAAATAAATAAATAAATAAATAAGTAAATAAATAAATAAATAAATAACAAGATCATGAACTTTTAACTGGGTGGGATCCTGATGTAACTTCCAGAATTGGGATTTCATAGCATGATGCCAACATGCCTGCCTTATTAAATTGGAACTTTAAGGATAGTTTTGCCTTCGACTCTGATTTAATTCTGCATGGTGTTTGGAACGCTGACACACAATTGAGCCCATCATTTCTGTTTTTAAGTGAGACATTTGTTAAGAGGGTTTTCCCCATTTTACAACCTTTCTTGCCACAGTTGTTAACTGAATCTGGCTTCCCCATTGACTTTGCTTGTCAGAAGTTCACAAAGACCCCGGGACACTGCGACCATCATAAAGAGCCGAGTTGGCGTAGTGGTTAGGGTGCAGCACTGCAGGCCACTTTAAGCTGACTGCTATCTGCAGTTCAGTGGTTCAAATCTCACCGGCTCAAGGTTGACTCAGCCTTCCATCCTTCCGAGGTGGGTGAAATGAGGACCCAGACTGTGGGGGCGATATGCTGACTCTGTAAACCGCTTAGAGAGGGCTGAAAGCCCTATGAAGCGGTATATAAGTCTAACTGCTATTGCTATTGCTATAAATATGAGTCAATTCCCAAGTGTCTGAATTCTGATCATCTGACCATGGGAATACTGCAACGGTTGTAAATGTGAAAAGTGGTCGTAAGTCACTTTTTTCCCATGCTGTTGTAACTTTGAATGGTCACTAAATGAACTGTTGTTAAATCGAGGACTACTTGTACTCCAGTGATTCAGACACACACACACATACACAAACACACAATTGAGGGAAACTGGTCAACGAGTTAAATTACGTAATAAACAAAAGTTTGCCAATGGCGATATTCATAATGGGAGCCTCTAACAATATTGACAATGTAATGCTTTTGTGACTTTAAAGACCCAGACAACAGGTAACATAATTGTTTAGGCCATAATGTAAGTCATTCTGGCATAAATATCCGGCTACAACAACATTATGCCCTTCCTTAATGGAGGTGCTTAGGTAAACCTTTTAAATATGTTTGTTTCCACATTCAGAACATCTTTCTGCCTCATTTACGTTCATGAATTTTAAAAGAACAGAAAGGGCCCTGAGATTTCAATGTCAGAGTAACATCCCGCTATAAAAGGCAGTTGAAAACAGTATCAATCACGGGTTTCCTGCTAGGTATGAAAGCTATATTCCTTGATGAAGCATGTATTTCTTCGTGACCAAGGTCAGTCTCTTAGTTCAGTAACTGACATCTCTATCTTAAATTTAGTCTCCTTTCAGGTAATAAGCTAAAGGAAAATTTTATATCTCAAACCTTAATAAAGGGAGTGTCCCATGGCCCTTAGGAAGCCTTTTGTGTTAGGATGTATAATGAATTGCTTGATATGTTTTAAAAAATGCAAATGAAACGCTAAATGGTAAAGAAAAGTAGAAACTCAGAGGGAACAACTAGAACAGTGTTTCTCAACCTTGGCCACTTGAAGATGTCTGGACTTCAACTCCCACGAATGCTGGCTGGGGAATTCTGGGAGTTGAAGTCCAGACATCTTCAATTTACCAAGGTTGAGAAACACTGAACTAGAACAAGGTGGAGGAGAAAAGGAGATAGAAAAGGGACTAAATGAAGAACAAGAAGATACTACAGAAGAAAAAAAGATTGAAAAAGAAAAATATTCAGATGATTGTATTGGGACTTACAGAGACACACTAAAAGGTGACAAGGGGGAAGTGGCCCCTAAAAAAGAAAAATTAAACAGTAAAGATGGGAATAATGGGGAAGGACTGGGGGGGAAACTGGGGAAAGTTACCAAAACAATAGAATTAAAAGGGAGACAAAAGACCGGGAAGGAAAAATATAGACGCTACAAAAACAAGAAAAAGAAAAAACTAGGCGAATGGGTAGAAAGAAGAGAATATAAGAGAAGTGAAGTTCCTGGGAGACTAAGAGAAAATGATTGAAAGGAGGAAAGAAGGGAAAGGATTTGCTAGCAGAATAGAACGAAATAAGGTAAATATTGCCAATGGTATATATAGCTAATATGATGTGAAGGAAATAGATTAATACTATTAATTGAGGATAATTTTATTATACAAAATTAAATTTGAGGGTATATGTTATCCGTAGTAAAACAAAATCATAGATGGAAATGAAATGTTAAATTTGATTAACTTGGAGGGGCAGATAATGATATTGTTTATATATTAAGAATAAATTAAAATTTAAGTTGGAAAATTTGGAGAGAAAATAAGATGGCTAAAATCTGAAATGGAAATGTGATGTAAAATGAACTATGCATAAGAGAAGGCATAAAGGGGGAAAAAACCCAGGGAACACTTCGTTTATAAAAATGTTAAAATATGTAACAATAAATAAATAAAACTTTGTTAAAAAAAAGAAGTCTTTTGTACATCCCAAGTATTCCATTAAATTCTCTTCCTACTTAGAAAATGGGAATTAGGCAGCAAGCAGTCTTATCATTTACATTTAGTTAAATTTGAGTTACATGTAGCAGTGATGTTTCTGAGATGCCCAGAGCACCTCCAGATAAGATGGATGGCACGTAAATCCAAATAAATAAATAAACACATTCAAATAAATCCATGCCCATTTCCTGTTCCGTCTGATCCTGGCCTGCCACTCAAAGACCCAACCCAGCCTTTGATTCAAGAAAAGGGCTATAGAGAGATGAATCAAAGCCAATCCTCTTGGACCAAAGACTAATGATGGGAGATGAATTGATACTTTAAGATGGGCTGGTTCAGGAATTCTGGGAGTTGAAGTCCACAAGTCATAAAGGGCCCATAGCAGTGGTGGGTTTTAACTAATTTTACTACCAGTTCGCTGCATGGGTGTGCAGAAGCGTCCGGGTAGGGGGGCAGAGCATCCCTCTGCAACTACTGGTTCTCCCGATCCAGGGCGAACCAGCAGAAACCCACCTCTGGCCCATAGCTCCCAATCTACGCTTTAAGACATTTTCCCATAGGTCAAGGCTGTGAAAGAGGCTGCTCCAGGGGCCCCGGGTCTTTGATTCTCTCTCTACTGTTTGCAAAGTGAAACAGAAACACGGGATATAGACCTCACTCAAAGAAATCTGGAGTCTGAGGTGAAATTATATAAACCCAGTCTACTTTCAAGGCACAGACCTGGAGAAACACATGGTGAGAGGCCCTGCATTGATATGCACCCCAGATCTTGAGAGACCACCTCCTGCCAATTACCTCCCAAAGACCTATTAGATCCCCACAGATTAGGCCTCCTCCGAATTCCATCGGCCGGCCAATGCCAGCTGTCAACTATCCGGAGGAGGGCCTTCTCTGTGGCTGCTCCGGCCCTCTGGAACGAACTCCCCGTAGAGATTCGGACCCTCACCACCCTCCAGGCCTTCCGCAAAGCCGTCAAGACCTGGCTGTTCCGGCAGGCCTGGGGCTGATGAGTTCCCAGCCCCACTCAAATTGTTGTGACTGTTGTGAGTTTTTTTTAAAACTGTTCTTTGTAATTTGTTTCTCGTTTTGTTTGTTCTTGTATTGCTCCCTTCCCCTTGGTTTGTTAGCCGCCCTGAGTCCCTCTGGGAATAGGGCAGCATACAAGTTTAATAAACCCTTAACCCTTAAACCCTATCTAAATTTCAACATATCCCAGGCTGATTCTGCCCTCTGACTCAGTTTTATGTTAAATAAGTACCCGCATAAATAGGCTCAAGAAGCCTCAAGGCGTGTATCTGTCATTTGAATTGCCTGGAGTTTCCCTATTGGCAACTGAAGGCTTCCAGATTAAATTCATCCAGTGGCTGCGGTGGCCCACTTGCAAACTGATTCACTGAATCGTTCTTAGGATTTATACTTGCAATAGTGAAACTTAGCTAGGCCACTTGTTTCTCTTTCGGTTTGGCTCTGTTAATAAATACACTCAACTAAAAATGAGACACGGTGTCATTATTCTGACTAGTCTAGAAATTGGTCTTACTTGTGCACTGGGCTGCTTAGCATATAGATTAACTTGGTGTTCGGAGAGTTCCCAGGAAGCTTCTTCCTCGTTCCCTCACGTGGTAAGCCTTGATTCCTGGGAGTTCAAACTAACATACATACTTTAAACATAACACTAATGCCGCTTTAAGCAATTAATGCCCCGACCTAGCCATAGAAAGGGTCTTACATCTTGCAATATTTCACTGTGATAACTACTGCAATACTTACATCTTATTATATAGCATGTCAAGAATATACGGGAACATATAAATATCACAAGTATGCCTTGGAAAAGTAAAAATAGTACTGACAGGTTTGTATTGCACAGAACAGGATGGGATGGGATGGGATGGGACCGGACAGGACAGGAGAAACAACAGGATAAATTCCTAGTTCTTCCTCCTCCTAATTGGTAGAATATAGCATTTATCCTGTCAAAAGTGATCTCATCTTCTCTTAGATGTAGAGTGTTCTTCGGATGCTTATTATAGCAATAGCAGTTAGACTTATATACCGCTTCATAGGGCTTTCAGCCCTCTCTAAGCGGTTTAAAGAGTCAGCATATCGCCCCCAACAACAATCCGGGTCCTCATTTTACCCACCTCGGAAGGATGGAAGGCTGAGTCAACCCTGAGCCGGTGAGATTAGAACCGCTGAACTGCAGAACTGCAGTCAGCTGAAGTAGCCTGTAGTGCTGCATTTAACCACTGCGCCACCTCGTCTCTCTATTTCCCTCTCCAAGTTGCCTTTATTTTCATAAACAAGGCAGCCATCTCACTAGTTGGCAGCCAACTATCTTAAACAGGTAGTTTAAGTATGTGGTTGCATTGTATTTCTAGTCAGGCTCCATCAAAAGGGGGCTGGGTCTGGTTTATGATTCAGCCAACGTCTTGTATGAGGTAGGTAAAGACTTTGGTTTGAAAGATTTTCCCAGATTACCTGTCAGCTTCTGCTTTGCTGTTGCTTCAGCTGCCATGAAACGGGAAGGGGGGGGCGTGTATGTGGGAGGGATTTAATTGATGTGCTGGAGGAAGGTTCTAGGATGTACCAGTCGTTGGGATTACGCATGCGTACGTGTTTCCCGCCTGCATCAACGGCCTACACATTCCATCTTCGGCCTGTCTGTTTGAAGTTATCTCACACCTGACATTTGAAGGACTTATGATTGGACTGGAGCTTTGATCCTAAGGGGGGGGAACGGGTTTCCCTATATATCAATTGCTTTCGCGCCATATTATTCAGATCTTGCTTCACTACTGCTCGCTTACCATTTATAATTAGTAAAAGTACTTTGGATTTCCAACTCATGGAGTCTCTTAGTCTTCTTTCCTAATTATGGAGTGGAGTGGGGCGTGACAAGAAGCAAGATCTGAATAATATCCCTTTCCAGGAGATTTACGTCTACCGAGAAGGGAAAGAATGTCTTCTCCGACCAGAGAGGAGGAGGGCGCAACTGGAGGGGATTCCAGTGAACTAGGACCTCCCGACCTTTCTTTACACCAGCCCAGCCCGTCTGACCGACCTTTGCACGAAGATTTATTTCAACTGCAAATTTCCAGTCAGCCTGAACCTTCCCCCCCACCCCGTTGGTCAATTTCAGCGGGGCAAAGAGAGATAGAGACAAGCTGGAATGCTGGGCTCACCCAAAGACCACCTCCACAAACTTCGCTGGAGCCAGGTGCTGTGAGAAAACCTCAGGCGAGTGAAGTCCCTGACTATTGGAGCCAAAGGTACTGTGGGGAAAGCAGAGGGGGCGATGAAGGAGAATGGAGAGGCTATCAGCACCGGGGCCCGATGAGAAAACCCCAGCGGAGTGAATTACCTGATTATTGGGGTCAAACATTTTTGGAAGAGAGAAGGGGGGAGGAGGAAAGAGACTGGAGAAACTGGCAACGTTACCCACGCCAGGATTCTCCCCCCCCCCTCGGCCCGTGTCTCCCCCTGCGGCTAGAGGTTTCGCTGATCAAAGAGGACCTCCCCCCCAGCCTCCCCCCCGAAGACATCGAATGGCAAAAATCCCTCCCTTGCCTGTACGTTTTAAGGGGGATTCTACTAGCCTTCCCTCCTTTCTTATGCAGGTGTTTAATTACATGGAAATTTATGGCCGGGACTTTGAATCTGACACTTTAAGGGTCAGAATGATTCTTTTATCTTTGGATGGTGAGGCGGCTACATGGTCGACTGCTTTGCACATGTCTGGGTCTCCCCTCTTGGGGAATTTCAACCGTTTTATGGAGGCTTTCCGTCAACGTTTTGATGACCCATTAACTGAGAAGCGGAACAAATTGAAGTTTTTAACCTTCGACCAAGACGATAGACCTGTCGCCCAATACATCCAGGAATTTCAGTGTCTCTCACAATACATGAGAGGATGGGGGGAGGACGCCCTTCTGGACAGATTTGCCGAAGGGTTAAACGCAGACATTTATCAACAATGTGTCAATCGTAACCTGCCAAGACGCTTAATCACGTGGTTTGAGCATGCTGCAGACGCCGAGCTTGACTTAATCCGTCTGCGTTATGCCACAGAAGAAAGACGGAAGCGGAAGGAGAGGGCTGCCAGGTCCCTCCCCCCTCCTACTACGCAATCGTTTTCCAAACGACGAGGCGACGCGAGAGGGCCCCCTTCTGGCTCCTCCAGACCGTTAACATGCTTTCGTTGTGGCAAGCTTGGGCACACCGCCCCCGAATGTCGGGCTAAACTGCCTCTCTCTGCCCAACCCCCTCCGAAACGTGATGACAAGCCTGCCAGAGGCTCTGACAAGAATAAGAAGGAGACAGCGTTCGCTGGGGAAACCAACCCCCCTCCTTTTGCCCAGCCATTAAAGGATGACGCAGATGCTAACTCCTCTTCTTCTGAGGACTCTGATGACGACGCATCGCCTCGCTGGGTGAGTTCAAACAAGGGGCCCCTTCTCATCCCTATTGAATTAAAAGTTCCTCCTGAGGGGACCCCTGCCACCCTCCTAGCTTTACTTGATTCTGGCTGTTCCCGATCCATGATCAATCCCGCCATGGTAGAAAAATTGGGCATCAAATTGCGCACTTTGAAAACCCCGATTGTGTTTTGCCAAATAGATGATAGATGGATCGATTGCGGGGGGGGGGGGGGCGCCCATTTTTTTACTGAGCCTTTGGAAATGAAAATGGGTACCCATACTGAATTAATCTCTTTTGTGGTCGCGCCTGGCATGGACAGGCCACTCATTTTGGGCATCCCATGGCTCCGGAAGTGGAACCCTCACATAAATTGGCGGACAGGCCGCTTGCGTGTTCGCTCGAAGGTGCCTCCAGTGGGGGACGGCTCTCCGGACCAACCTGAAGTCACTGACGTTCCTGAAGTAGCCGCTAGAGGGCAGGAAAGGATTGCAGGAGAGGAAAAAATCCCGAAAGAATATTTGGATCTTAGGGACGTCTTCAGCGAGCAATCTTCGGACATTCTACCCCCCCACAGGCCTACTGATTGCTCCATTGACATTTTACCCGGGGTCAAACTCCCAAAACCCCGCATTTACTCCATGTCACCCAGGGAAATGGAGGAGATGCGTTCTTTCATTGACAAAAATTTGAAACGTGGGTTCATTGAACCGGCTCGACCCAAAGTGGCTGCCCCTGTACTATTTCGTGAAAAGAAAGATGGGTCTCTTCGTTTATGCTGTGACTTTCGCAACCTTAACGCAATCTGTACCCAAAACCTCTACCCACTACCATTGATGAAGGACTTGTTAGCGCAACTGGGGAAGGGCCGCATCTTCACAAAATTGGACCTGCGAGAAGCTTACTATAGAGTACGCATTAAGGAAGGGGACGAATGGAAGACCGCATTCAACTGCCCTCTTGGTTGTTTCCAGTTCCGAGTTATGCCTTTTGGCCTACAGGGGGCTCCTGCTGTGTTCATGCAATTTATTAATGAGATCCTGCACGATCATCTCTATAAGGGCGTTATCGTCTATCTGGACGATATCCTCATTTATACTCGCTCTTACGACCACCACGTCAATCTGGTGCGCACTGTCTTGAAAAAACTCCGTGCTGCCAACCTGTATGCCAAATTGTCTAAGTGCGAGTTTCACCAAACGACTATTGACTATCTGGGCTACCGTATCTCCTCGGATGGCGTTGAAATGGACCCTGAAAAAGTGAAGGCGGTCACTGAGTGGGACGCTCCCAAAACTCGTAAACAGTTGCAAAAATTTTTGGGTTTCGCTAATTTCTACCGTCAATTTATTCCCTCTTTTGCCAACATTGCTCTCCCTATCACTAATTTACTCAAGACTAAAGGCGACCCGAAGCCTAAACCCAATAAGCCTTTGGACTGGACCATGGAATGCCAGGCGGCATTCGAAAAACTTAAACGCCTTTTTGCCGCTGAACCAGTTCTTAAACATCCTGATCTCAACCAGCCTTTCGTCATCCAGGCGGATGCCAGTGATGTCGCCGTTGGGGCCGTTCTGCTACAAGCCAATGACCAAGGTAACTTACAGCCTTGCGCGTACACCTCACGTAAACTCACTGACACAGAGCGGCGCTGGGCGGTTTGGGAGAAGGAGGCTTTTGCGGTCCGTTGGGCCCTCGCTACTTGGCGCCATTTCCTCGAAGGCTCTAAACACCCATTTGAAGTGTGGACTGACCACAAGAACTTGGAAGCGTTACGCACACCTCGTCGTCTCTCCCCCAAACAGATGCGGTGGGCCCAATATTTTAACCGTTTCAATTTCACTCTCAAGTATATCCCGGGCGGAAAGAACTTCATGGCCGATGCTTTGTCCCGATTACCTCAGTATAATTGTTCCAAACTGAGTATCGTCCAACCGCTCTTGGCAGCTCCGGTACTCACACGTCAACAGACCAAAGCTCAGGAGGTAGTGCCTCACGATCTACTTTCTGACCTCAAAGCGGCTCTTCCTCAAGACGACTGGTTCCTGACCCATCGGGACGAGTGCACCATGAGGGACGATCTACCGTGGATTGGTGCTAAATTATACGTCCCCGCTTCCCTACGACTTGTCGTCCTTCATCGCGCTCATGACTCCAGGATGGCGGGTCATTTTGGGTTCGTCAAGACTTTGCACCTCGTGAAGAGACAATTCTGGTGGCCTTCTTTAAAAAAGGACATTGAACTTTATGTGGCCAGTTGCCCAGTTTGCGCTGCCACCAAAAAGCCGCCGGGGAAACCGCAGGGACTTCTACAGTCTGTCGCCCGCCCGGTTGCACCTTGGAAGGAGATTTCTATGGACTTTATTGTTGAGCTCCCCGAGAGCCAGGGGCACACCGTCGTCTGGGTGGTCACTGATTTGTTTTCCAAGCAAGTTCATTTCGTGCCTTGCCACAAAATTCCTTCCGCCAAGGCGTTGGCTAAATTATTTCTTTCCCACATCTACCGGTTACATGGGGTTCCCGACCGTATTATCTCCGATCGTGGAGTCCAATTCACATCTAAATTTTGGAGGCAGTTCCTCGCACGCATTGGTTCCACCCAAGGCCTTAGCTCCGCCTACCATCCTCAGACTAATGGCGGCTGTGAACGTACTAATTCCGTCCTTGAACAGTATTTACGTTGTTTCATCAATTATCAACAGGACGATTGGGTTGACTTGTTACCACATGCTGAAGTGGCCTATAACAATTCGGTTCACTCCAGTACGGGCTTCACCCCTTTCCGGGTTGTTTACGGCCAGGATTTTGTTCCTATTCCCGAACTGCCTACGGCCCAACCTCAGGTTCCTTCCGTTGCAGACTGGAGCGAACGTCTCAGTCGCCTTTGGCCCCTGACTCTTTCCACCTTGGACGCTGCCCATAAGGCTCATAAGAAGCAGGCTGATAAGAAACGCTCTCAGCCCTATGATTACCACGTTGGAGATTTAGTGTATTTGTCCACGAAATTCTTGCATACTACACAAAAATCGAAGAAATTGGGCCCCAAGTATGTTGGCCCTTTCCCAATTGTTAAAGTTATCAATCCTGTTTTGGTTCGTTTGCAATTGCCCAAGCATCTCAACCGTATCCACCCTGTGTTCCACATTAACCTCATCAAACCAGTTCGGGTATCCAACCTAAGGCCCACGGATGACCCTCCGCCTGCTCCTTTACTTGTGGATGGGGAACATCATTTTGAAATTCGTGACATTCTTGATTCCCGTAGGCACCGTAATCGCATCCAATACCTTGTGGCTTGGAAACATTTTCCCCCCTCCCACACGGAATGGGTTGATAAGTCCCACGTTCGTGCGCCCCGCTTACTCCAGATATTTTATGCTTCTTATCCCGACAAGCCTTGACTTCTCTCCCCTCCCTTTTTCATTTGTTTTCTTATTTGTCTGTTTCGTTTGTTTTTTCTTCCAGGCCTGACAGCCTTTTTCCGGGGGACGGCCGGATGTCAGCTTCTGCTTTGCTGTTGCTTCAGCTGCCATGAAACGGGAAGGGGGGGGCGTGTATGTGGGAGGGATTTAATTGATGTGCTGGAGGAAGGTTCTAGGATGTACCAGTCGTTGGGATTATGCATGCGTACGTGTTTCCCGCCTGCATCAACGGCCTACACATTCCATCTTCGGCCTGTCTGTTTGAAGTTATCTCACACCTGACATTTGAAGGACTTATGATTGGACTGGAGCTTTGATCCTAAGGGGGGGGAACGGGTTTCCCTATATATCAATTGCTTTCGCGCCATATTATTCAGATCTTGCTTCACTACTGCTCGCTTACCATTTATAATTAGTAAAAGTACTTTGGATTTCCAACTCATGGAGTCTCTTAGTCTTCTTTCCTAATTATGGAGTGGAGTGGGGCGTGACATTACCACTGAATTCAGAATTCATTTCAAAGATCCCCATTTAGACTTCAGAAACATGATAAGTGTTTGCCAAACATACATCCAATATGGTTCAAATTAAATTGTGCCATTTATAGGGTTATAGGATTCCACTTTTTCTGTCATAGAATTTGTGCTGGGAGACTTAATTTGAAATAAGATCAGAGTTAAGATCTTTGATCATATATCTCTATATATCTATAGTGAGCATATACCTGTCTGTAAATCAAAATTACATGGATGAAGCAGAAACTCCTCACCAACCTATAACAGTTACAGGGATAGCTGGACATCATGTAAATGTGAACATGGCATGTTATCACAACATGTCTTCATAACATGCTAGCCATGATATCTACAGTTGGGAGAGGCTCCATATTTAAAGGTTAGATTATTTTGTTCCCTTTTGCTTACTGTTTTGTGCTTAGAGGGTAACTTTCAATAACCATGTGTATCTTTGAAGAGGAGATGATTACCGTTGACACAAGTCAATATAACCTACAGAAATGCTTGCCTTCTTTGAGTCAAATAATATGCCTACAGTAAAACTCAATGAATGAGAAATTGATTGCCTTTTGTCTGTTCAGGCTACCCGATGCTCCAGAGAAGAAAAACAGGACTTTGAAGGAATGGTTTTAACAGTGCCTCAAATAATTGCACAATCTAGGAGAAATCAATTAAGGCAGCCTTCAAGACCCTCGGCTGAATATTTTTTATTTTATTTCTAAGATTGCCGTTTTGTGTGTTTGTGCATTGCACTGAATGAAAAAGATAATTGAAAACTTTAGTTAACCTCTTTCGATTTCAAAAGATAGTAGAAAAATATTGCTCAGAATCTAAGAATGTTATAGTCCAGTGTTTCTCAACCTTGGCGACTTTAAGTCCTGTGGACTTCAACTCCCAGAATTCCCCAGCCAGCATTCGGGAATGCTGGCTGGGGAATTCTGGGAGTTGAAGTCCACAGGACTTAAAGTCGCCAAGGTTGAGAAACACTGTTATAGTCTGAAACCCACTCCAGTTAACAAGTCTCGGTCCCAGATACCATCACAAATCAGAACACACTTCCCAATAAAGTATACTTTTTGAAACCAAAATCTATAAAAGATTAGTAAAAACACAAGTCAACATTCAATAGTCTGATTGGGCTTATTATCCAGGGAGGTCTTATTTTCAGGGAAACAGGGTAGATATTCTAGCCCAGTAGTTCCCAAACTTTTGGCTACCTGGGACTAGTTACGTGGAGAGAGGTTTTTCCACGGACCAGGGGCCTGGTTTTGCATGCTGCCTGCATCCCACGGACGAGGCTTCGCTTGTTCGTGCGGCCTGGTTTCTGGCATGCCACAGCTAGTCCCTGTCCTAGCCTATGTATTTCTTAATACATTTCACTTTCAGTTTAAATATAAAAATAGTGTTGACACTCATTGTAACCGGGCAAAACCTATTCTCGGCATCAAGGAGAGTATGTTATTAATATTTTGCTCTTTTTTAATGGGATTTTCTGTTAATTGTGCTCCTGAGCACATCCTTTAACAAGAGCTCCCGCTGAATCCAAATTATGAAGACATACACAAATCCTTGCTCTTTCTAACCAAACTAACCTCACCAGTGAATTAAAGACAGCTCTCCTCCTGCCCACACATAAAGGTCTAATAAAGAATCTTATTAAAGGAGAAATGCTAGAATAATTGCAGCTACCATGCACAGGCCCAAGTTAAAAACAGAACTTCCATTAAAAAAAAAAATTCAGGGAAGCACTGTCAAAACCTGCAACCTGACAGCTATATTTATGGTTTATTTGAGGTGGATGGGGGAAGAGAATGTCTTTGTTGTGCCATGAAATAATGGACGAATGTTCCAAGTCAAGTTCAAAATTATTAAGCTGGAGGTTAAATAACACAGAAGAGAGAGGGGAAGAGAACTTGATGTTCAAGGACAAACATGCTAACATACATGTGTTAGATGTTGTATTTTTTACAGAATCTTCAGGATTGAGGCAATGAAGAGGAAGGAAGGAAGGAAGGAAGGAAGGAAGGAAGGAAGGAAGGAAGGAAGGAAGGAAGGAAGGAAGGAAGGAAGGAAGGAAGGAAGGAAGGGTGAGGAAGGGAGGGAGGAAGGGACTAAAGACATAACCAGTTGCTGGCTGGGCTCACCCACTGGATTAAGTTGATCCAATACGTTTTGGCTTACTGCAATGTGACAAACCAGATTCTCAGATTTATAAACCCTGTTTATGGCTTTGTATTATTTATATATGACCCTGGCCAATATAGCTTGTTCAACAAACCATAGCTTAAATCCACATAAGCTGGTGAAAACATATAGAAAAAAGTTGCATGCTTATGCTTCCTTGTTTTTATTAGAGTACTAATATTTTGCAAGGTTCAGATTTCACCAAGGATGCCTCAGGAAAAGAAGTACATAATAGCTGATATTATTTTAAAATATAGAACTCTGATAATGTAGTTACTTTGAATCTCATGGGAACCAAATGCTTCCTTAACAGATATAATGCACTTTTTTTTTAAGCAGCAAAAATTAGAAAATTCAAATGAATGTGGGTTGGTATTTACAGATGCACAAATGAATCTATACCCTAGATTTATATTCTGCCTCTTCATGAAGGAATAATACTTAAAGTTGCTAAAAATATTTGAAGCAAAATAAAAACAAACCAGTCAAAAAACCCTATTTAAATATGATTTAATATTTTTTCAGAGAAGCCAAACATGATATCACTTTTTCAGCAGTTGGTGGGAATGAAACTGAAAAAAAAAGGATAAGAAAAACAAAGAATTTGTCCAATTTCCAGTGTAGAAAACATATTTTCTTGAATCATGGGTTGTTACCAGATGACCCATGACCCATGGGGATATCATTCCAGAGATATTTTCTTCACTTATGTAGAGCAGTGGTCTCCAACCTTGGCAACTTTAAGACCTGTGGACTTCAACTCCCAGAGTTCCTCAGAGGTTTGAGAACCACAACTTCTCAAACTTGTCCTCCTTTTCCTTCACTCTTGGCAAATTCACCGCTCCAGAGCAAGGAGGACTCTGAGCACCATTGGCCTACCCCTCTTTGCTGGGACAGGCAGAAGGAAGCCAGGCAAATGGTGCTCCGTGTTCTCCCCTTTCTTGGCGGTCTCCAACCTTGGCAACTTTAAGCTAGTCGGACTTCAACTCCCAGAATTCCCCATCCAGCAAAGCTCGTTGAAGTTCGCCAGGCTTAAAGTTGCCATGATTGGAGGAGACCCCTGCTTCTGATTACCCAGCAGTTCCTCCAGAGCAAAGAGACTGGAGCATCCCAGACCAGCACTGGGCTTCCCTCATGTGCCCCAAAGAGGCTCGTCCCAGTTTCCCAGGCTGCCTACTCACAACAGAGGTCTCCAATTAGGTCAGGCTGAGGGCTAAGTCGTAAACTTAATTCGAAGCCCCAAGCCTCCATGCCCAGCATCATGTTCAGTCTCTTGGCTGACCTGGTCACATTTTTCTGACGGAGTGCTTAACCACCTCTCTAAAGAAATGAATCCTGTCGTGTTTGCAGTGATTATAGATTAAGGTTCAGGGGGTTTGTGTTATTATTAAACAGCAATCTAATCAAATACTGGAATTCTGGTTGATGAAAAAGGGTGCCTGATTAAATGGCCAAAGTGAAGTTTTGAAGGTTGCTTTGATTCACAATACTTGTAAAAATTTAATACATCTCCGTTTAACAGCACACCGCAGTTGTCTTCATTTTTCTCATTTTGGATTCCCGACAGATGCTTGTATCAATAAAGGAATGAAAAAGTACCAGTGCCATGAACCAAGGGGCTACTTTGCATACAGTCCTTATAATGACTTAGATTTGAAATCACCTCTCTATTATTACAATATAGATTGCAATTGGAATCGGGAGCACTGAAAAATTAAAAATACGTTTTTACGGGTTTGTTAATCAGGCCGAGGCCAGTTCTCCCGGCAAGTGAGGGATTAAATTGCTCCTGTGCTCGGAATAAAAATCCCTGTGCCTTTATCCCATTTCTAGGATATTGCGTGCCAGCAGTCCAAGTTTCCGTCAACAACCTTGACTTCTAATACAATTTCTTGCAAACAATTTTTACATTCCATAAATAATTCACAGTCGCCAATTCTATGCAAATCAAAAGCATCTTTGGAAATCTCATTTGCACAATTTATTTCAGCCCTGAAATATTTCATCTGCCAATCTTCTCAGGTTTGTGTTGAAGATTTCTCTGTAGCTGGGAAAAGCAATATCCCTCATTGAATATATACATATACATGCGCACACACACACTCATACACACGTATGTAAAAATTGCATTTGTTTAACATTTTGGAAGACATATTCTTATTCCTTTGCCCCAAAAGTAGCATATTAGATTGAGTAATAAACACAAACTGAATAAAATTAATCTACAAAATATTTTCAATTTTGGCTATCTCGACGGAAGTTATGTTTCTTTTTGTCCCACCCTCCAAGCTGGACATCATCAATTGGAAATCTGCCTATTGATCTAGCAAGAGAGATCAGCATACATAATTATTTTAATTAATTCGTTTCAGATCTGAGTGCCCTTTCACTCTATTTTCAATATCTGAAGAGAAAATAGAAGCAAGATAATGCCAGCTCTATAAGGTAGACTTGACCAAGAAGCCACTGCCTGGTGGACTATGGGAATTGGAACATATATAGTAACAGCAACTTGACAATTTGAAGGTGCTTCCCCCTCCCTCCCTTGATCTTTGTGTGAACCAAGAGAAGGGCTTATCTCTCCTTCCTTTCTTGGCCCAGGCTCAAGCCCCTGTTATCTGACTTTTCCTTGGTAGTTGCTCTTCCTTGTCTTTCAAGGCAATTCTCTCTGCCTTCTACAGTTAAAAAAGAAATTTAAAATGCATAGAAAAAAGTCTCAGAACATATTTAAAAAAATCTCAGAGCCCAATTAAAATGAATGTAAATGAAATGCCACCAGTTGCTACTATAATTATATCAGAGGTTAGATAAATGCATACTACCAGGGGTGGGTTACTGCTGGCATTACTGCCAGTTCAGTGTGTGCACAATTTTGTGCGCGGGGGCTAGCTTCGTGCGTGCATACCAAGAGCACGCTCTGTGCGCATGCACAGTTACCCAAAAATAGAACCTAAAAAAAACATGACTGGGGAACCAGTTTGGAGACGTGGCAGGCCTGGGTTGCTACTGGTTCCAGCGACCCAGGCCGGAAAACCACTAGCAATAGCAATAGCAGTTAGACTTCTATACCGCTTCATAGGGCTTTCAGCCCTCTCTAAGCGGTTTACAGAGTCAGCATATCGCCCCCACAGTCTGGGTCCTCATTTCACCCACCTCGGAAGGATGGAAGGCTGAGTCAACCTTGAGCCGGTGAGATTTGAACTGCCAAACTGCAGATAGCAGTCAGCTGAAGTGGCCTGCAGTACTGCACCCTAACCACTGTGCCACCTCGGCTCTAACAGATCTGAACCTGGTGGGTTCCTACCAGTTCGCACCTATTCGGTAGAACCGGTTCATCAAATCTACCGAACCGGTTAGAAGATGTTCCACCAGTGGACCCGGAAAGCAGGCCACACCTACAGAAGAGGTTCCAAAGATTTTTTGAAACCCACCACTGGTCCTTGGATATGATTATTCCACACTATCATGCTCCTATTTATAAAACTCAGGGCCTCTGTGAAAGGTAAGGATGGCTACTGCGTTTGTGGCGCAATCAGAACATTGCATGTGTTGAAGTTGTTTTAACGCAAACCAAAGATGCCTTTTAAAAAACAAGTTGACATCATATTCTTATGCAGGCCAGTGCTGTGTGGGAGGTCATTTAAGGTGGTTCTGACAAGTGACGCCGACATCTTCATATCCGGTCACATGGGCGGCAAGCCACTCCCATCTGGTCACATGGGCAGCAAGCCACTCCCACAAAGGAGGCCACACCCACAGAGTAGGTTCGAACAATTTTTGAAACCCACCACTGGAACCCACCTCTGCACACTACCTATATGTTCTCTTCACAAGACTCCTCTCTATCTATTGAATTATCTAAATGGACCTTATGTGGAACATGGAACATCTGTTCTCTTATTGATCAGTTGGTTAGACTAGGATTCCAACTGTGCTATATTGGAACACAAAGAATATTGTTTTTGTGTATGTATATGGGGGCGGGGGGGAAGGGACTAGAAAAAGCTAGCACAGGCTAACATGGGTCCTTTATTTTTGGAATTGGGCATTTCTCAAGCAAAAATGAGGGGAATAGTTCAAAGTAAGAGGAAGGGGAGAGTTCAGAAAGGTCAAAACCCTTCAGGAGTTTTGGAGGTTATTTAAAACCACCATGATGGAGGCTGACATCAACTGTATACCGTTGATTAGAAAAGAACAGCAACATAGCCGAAAGGATGCCAGAGTGATTAGACAAGGACTGTCAAGAAGTCAGGACAGACACAAAGGCTTCTTTCAAAAAGTCCTCTCCAAACACAGGGTGAGGGCAGAAAATGAGAGAAGGGGAGACTCTGTGACAGAACAATG
>NC_045543.1:1777500-1927124 GCF_009769535.1 Thamnophis elegans | reverse complement strand
GAAGACACTGGGTGGGGGGCATCCTGGGAAGATAGGTGATGGCAACGGGAATGGACAAGTCACTGTCCCAAAACAGGAAACAGGGACCAAGTACAGTAGACCAAAATTCATTCCATAACTTTGGTTGCAAACCAATTTGATCATGACCTAAACATAATTTTGGAAATTTGGCGCTTACAAAAAAAAAAAATGGCACGAAAGGGGAAATTGGCTGCCCCCCCAAAAATTGATTTTTTTTGTTGGAAGCTGATTTGGTCGTGGTCAGAAGCATCCATGTCCAGAGGTTCTACTGTATGTGGATTCTGGAAGAGGACGTTTGAAACTTCCAACCTTCATAACCTAACTAAATTAAAAGAATTATGTCTGTGCAAATTACTTTTTTTTCCTACTGTGATGGTAATTCACAACAGTGATTTTAAAATAATTATTGCTTCCTATGTTCAGTTAAAGTTCAAGATGATCTTTTACCAAATTTGGTATGAAAGGGGAATATGCTTCATTTATTGTGACCTTTTAAATTTTGTGAAGAATATAAAAGCTCTGATGAAATCAAGGGCTGATTGTTGTCCAATAATTTCATACCCTTGCTTTGAGTATTTCTATTGACCTTCAGACATCTTTTATTGCGTTATATCCATAAGTTTGTTTGAGTATCTCCACTTCCTCTAATTACCTAGGTTATTTATCATTCCTTCCCTAAAGGCAAATATAATGCTGGAGTTTGAGCTTTTAAATACTAATTAAAAAATCATTAGCCTGTGAATTAATTTCCACACTTTAGTATTTTCCTATTCCTCCAGATAGCTATCAGACTTTGATAAGCAATCTAGTTGTTGCCATGCTATAACCCAGAACTCCTTTAATTATGGTTAAAACAGCCCCTTACCAGTGGAAATGTCATGAAACAATCCTTTCCTCTCTGTACAGAAACCTACTCAAAGTTTCCCAGATTAACCTTCTCCGTGTCCTCAAATTACTATCCAAGGATCCAAGCGGCTTTACTTGATCCATTTTTAAAATATTACCAACTTGAGAAGAATAGTTGCTCCCAGATACCCAACTCAAGGCAATTAAGATCAAATGCCTCCTACAGCCTGCTTTTCCTAGAAAGAAGAGGCTGACCTGGAAGGTGGGGTTAAACATGTCAGCAATTTAGAGTCATTGCATTGTCACAAAAACCCTTAGTCCAGCCCCTGTGAATTCCATTGATCCTCATCTAGCATCAATTTAGCTTTAACCGTTAGTTGATGAGATTCTTGCATTAGAAGTATATAATAATAAACTCTTCAATTGTTGGAACACAGAGTTCAATGGTGGTGCAGTGGTTAGAATGCAGTCTTGCAGGATAACTCTGCCCACAGCCAGGAGTTCAATCTTGACTGGCTCAAGGTTGACTCAACCCTCCATTCTTCTGAGGTTGGTAAAATAAGGACCCAGATTGCGGGGGAAAATATGCTGACACTATAAATGGCTAACCTTTTTATCATGGCATGCCAAAAGCATGTGTGCGTGCACCCATAATGCAATGTGTGCACGACCCCCATGCTCCACTCCCCTGTGCATGTGTGCATGTCCTCCCCATGTGCGCTGTGCGCCCTTCCCCCATGCATATGCATGTGTCCCTCTGTGCTCCCACCAGCCCCTCTGCGCATATGTGCACGATTCCCGGTGTACACCCTGCCGCCCCCCATGCATCTGTGTGTGACCCCCATCCCTGTGCCCTACCCCTCCGTGCATGTGACCCATACACTTCTCCCCACCCCACCCCATGCATATGTGCATGACCCCCTCACATGTGCCCCTCCCCCCATGCATGCACACATAACCCCGTGCATGCACACTGACTCCTCCCCCACATGCACGGCAAAGACCCGAAGACCAACTGGCTGACAGGAGGCACACGTGTATGCGCAGTGGAGATGAGCTGTGCCACAGAGAGGGCTCTGCATGCCCCCCTGTGACACACGTGGCATAGGTTCGCCATCACTATAAAGCACTACGAAGCAGTCTGTAAGTCTAAGTGCTATTGTTATCGAAGTCAGCAAATGCTCCAGGTTATCTGCACCTGATCCAGCCTAGCATATTGGTTTCGTATCCTTTTTAGGGCACTCAGGCTCACAACAGAGACATTGCAACAAACTGTTTTAAGGAAAACATTAAACCTGATGCTAAGTAGCAACAACTAGAAAATGTAATCTTAAGCTTGAATCAATTTCAAGTGTCTCTTCAAATACACACCTCACTGGTCAGCTTTGAGTTAATTAGTTCAAAGCGACTTCCTTCACAGATTTACTGCGAAGATAAGATCAGGGGAGATCTCAGCATAACTTTGCTTCCAGAAACAGACGTCATGGAAATAATATCTGAATTGATGACCCCCAGTTCTCATGTGCAACAGTTCCGATAAAAACATCTGTTTCAACTTCTATATTGCTTTGGATCATCATTCTTTTCAGCAACAAAATCTAAGTGTCGTCTCACTTTCATCAGTAGCCAGGAAAACCTATTAAGCAGATCTATCCAATTCAACCCTCCATCCAGGAGTATATGTTATGAATATTTGTCCTTTCCAGAATTTTTGATGCAATTTACTCCTCGGGAAAGGAAGTTGAAAAAAGCACACAGAATTGCACATGTCCATAAATGTGCATTGTGATGCGCATGCTTTCCATGCAAACTAAAAAACTCTTTATCACCATGAATATGCAGAAAAAAGAAGAAATGGATTTGAAATTAGAGAAACTGTACAATTAAAAATGAGAAATGCTACAACGTAAATGCTATGGATTTGACCCTCCTGAACTCATTATTCCCTACTGATTACAGCAGGTTTTAACTGCTCCTGCAAATTTTGCCTTGTGTATATATATATATGTGTGGTGGTGTGTGTGTGTGTGATATATATTATATATATATTATATATATATATATATATATATATATAATATATATATATATATATGTTGTTGTATTTATGCTGATAAATAAATAAAGGGAGACTAGTATAGATCTATTTCAAGCTATTTAGCTCTCATCAGCTAGCCATACCCTTACTGGGATTCGAACCTGTGCTGTATTACATCTTAGGCAGATGTCTTAACCATTGAGCCACAGGTCCTCCTCCTTATCAGCTTAAGCCAGGGAGGTAGGTATATTTTAGTGTCACAACCCCTGGTATGCCCCAATTATGGGAGAAGCTAACTGCTTCCATTCTCTGTCTATCGGTCGTCACAAGAGACCATCCAGACAGAAAGCCCAATATTTTACTGTTGCCTTTTTACATTTGTGTTGTATTTGTGCTGATATATAATATATATATATATATATATAATATTATATATATTATATATAATATAAATATATATATATTAATATATATATATATATATATATATATATATAATATATATATTAGATTTCTTTTACAACCCCCGGTATGCCCAAATATGGGAGGAAGGTCACTACTTCCATTCTCTGTCCTTCGGCTCGTCACAAGAGACCATCCAGGCAGAAACCCAATATTTTTACTGTTGCCTATTTTGTTACATTTGTGTTGTATTTGTGCTGATAAATAAATAAAGGGAGACTAGTATAGACCTATTTCAAGCTATTTAGCTCTCATCAGCTAGCCATACCCTTACTGGGATTTGAACCTGGGCTATATTACATACTAGGCAGACTTCTTAGCCATTAGGCCACAGGCTCTTATCCGTTATCAGCGAAGCCAGGGTGAAAGGTATCTATTAGATTTCTTTTACAACCCCCGGTATGCCCAAATATGGGAGGAAGGTCACTACTTCCATTCTCTGTCCTTCGGCTCGTCACAAGAGACCATCCAGGCAGAAACCCAATATTTTTACTGTTGCCTTTTTGTTACATATATATATTATTTCCAGAGTCTACTTCATATGCGTCTGGGAATCTGGAGATCTACCCCTTTGTTCGATCCACATGACTATTCAGAATCCCTGTTACGACTGCAGAACAACTCGTACAATCACTTAGCTGGAAAGGATCATTTGGAGCAGCCATTGGCCCGAGCCACTGCTGAGTCTTTTTTTCCTATGACAGACAAGCTCTGCAAATGCCCAATCAAAACTTCATTGTTCGTCTTTAGAAAGGAGGAGAATGAAAACGTTCAAATTATGTACATCTGAATCAAAAAAAAAAAAAATCAAGCTGTTATCAATTTTGACAAACAGATGACAGTCAATATGCTGCTCACCCCCCACCTCCTGTAAGGCAATTCTGAAGTGGCCCTTGATGTATTCTTTTAATAGATTTAGTTGATTGTTGACTGTCTTTTATAATCTTGCTTGGCGAAGTGAAGTCATAATTTTGCTTCCCACACACAGCTGTTATTAATGCTCACAGGCGTCTTCCTGAATGCTAAAGGCAGCAATACGTGGTTTCTCCTCCATTTGCTACAAGTTGCAAATTATCTGAAAATAAAACTTGGGTTCTACTAATATAAGCACATTGTAATGATGTGGCATTCTCTCTATATTCAACAATGCAATCATGCTTTTTGATTTGATATTACTGGGGTCGGGACAAAAGTTTCAGGGAGTGAAATGCAGGTGTAGTTGCAACCACAATGTCAGGCCTGCAGTGGTTCCTTTAAGAATCTTTGGCCTGCCACACTCTCATTAAGGGGGGGGGGATTAGCAGGGGTAGAATGTGTTGTTTTTCAAAATAAAAAGTCCTTTCTAGAACCCAAGGTCATCTTTGGTCTTCCAAACCTTTGCACCTGACCGGAAGCAGTTGGGCGTAGGTGCTAGCGTGGAAGAAGAAGATTGGACCATGTGATGGACTGTGGGTGTGGAACAACCCTAACCTCAAGACTGGGTTACTGTAACGCGCTCTACATGGGGCTGCCCTTGAAGAGTGTTCAAAGACTCCAGTTAGTCCAGAATGCAGCCGCACGAGCGATTGTGGGTGTACCTAGGTACACCCATGTCACACCTATCCTCCTGAGCTGCACTGGCTTCCCATTGGTCTCCGGACACGCTTCAAAGTGCTAGTCATTACTTTTAAAGCCCTACATGGTATCGGACCTGGGTACTTGAGAGACCACCTCCTGCCAATTACCTCCACCGACCAATTAGATCCCACAGATTAGGCCTCCTCCAGATTCCATCTGCTGGTCAATGTCGGCTGGTGACCCCCCGGGGGAGGCCTTCTCTGTTGCTGCTCCGGCCCTATGGAACGATCTCCCCATGGAGATCCGGACCCTTACTACCCTTCCGGCCTTCCGCAAAGCAACCAAGACCTGGCTGTTCCGGCAGGCCTGGGGCTGTTGAATTTGTCCAGCCCCATCCTAAGTTTTGAATGTTGTGGATCTTTTAATGTTGTCTTGTTTTTGTATGACCTTCCCTTCCCTTTTTTACTTGTAAGCTGCCCTGAGTCTCTTTGAGAGTGGGCAGCATACAAATTAAATAAATAAATAAATAAATAATAAATAAATAAATAAAAATAATATAATAAATAAATAAATAAATAAATAAATGAACTTTTAACTGGGTGGGATCCTGATGTAACTTCAAGAATTGTGATTCCATAGCACGTTGCCAACATGCCTGCCTTATTCAATCGGAACTTTAAGCATAGTTTTGCCTTTGACTCTGATTTAATTCTGCATGGTGTTTGGAACGCTGACACACAATTGAGCCCATCATTTCTGTTTTTAAGTGAGACATTTGTTAAGAGGGTTTTCCCCATTTTACAACCTTTCTTGCCACAGTTGTTAACTGAATCTGGCTTCCCCATTGACTTTGCTTGTCAGAAGTTCACAAAGACCCCGGGACACTGCGACCATCATAAAGAGCCGAGGTGGCGCAGTGGTTAGGGTGCAGCACTGCAGGCCACTTCAGCTGACTGCTATCTGCAGTTCAGTGGTTCTAATCTCACCGGCTCAAGGTTGACTCAGCCTTCCATCCTTCCGAGGTGGGTGAAATGAGGACCCAGACTGTGGGGGCTATGCTGACTCTGTAAACCGCTTAGAGAGGGCTGAAAGCCCTATGAAGTGGTATATAAGTCTAACTGCTATTGCTATTGCTATAAATATGAGTCAATTCCCAAGTGTCTGAATTCTGATCATCTGACCATGGGAATACTGCAACGGTTGTAAATGTGAAAAGTGGTCGTAAGTCACTTTTTTCCCATGCTGTTGTAACTTTGAATGGTCACTAAATGAACTGTTGTTAAATCGAGGACTACTTGTACTCCAGTGATTCAGACACACACACACATACACAAACACACAATTGAGGGAAACTGGTCAACGAGTTAAATTACGTAATAAACAAAGTTTGCCAATGGCGATATTCATAATGGGAGCCTCTAACAATATTGACAATGTAATGCTTTTGTGACTTTAAAGACACAGACAACAGGTAACAAATTGTTTAGGCCATAATGTAAGTCATTCTGGCATAAATATCCGGCTACAACAACATTATGCCCTTCCTTAATGGAGGTGCTTAGGTAAACCTTTTAAATATGTTTGTTTCCACATTCAGAACATCTTTCTGCTCTCTTTACGTTCATGAATTTTAAAAGAACAGAAAGGGCCCTGAGATTTCAATGTCAAGTAACATCCCGCTATAAAAGGCAGTTGAAAACAGTATCAATCACGGGTTTCCTGCTAGGTATGAAAGCTATATTCCTTGATGAAGCATGTATTTCTTCGTGACCAAGGTCAGTCTCTTAGTTCAGTAACTGACATCTCTATCTTAAATTTAGTCTCCTTTCAGGTAATAAGCTAAAGGAAAATTTTATATCTCAAACCTTAATAAAGGGAGTGTCCCATGGCCCTTAGGAAGCCTTTGTGTTAGGATGTATAATGAATTGCTTGATATGTTTTAAAAAATGCAAATGAAACGCTAAATGGTAAAGAAAGTAGAAACTCAGAGGGAACAACTAGAACAGTGTTTCTCAACCTTGGCCACTTGAAGATGTCTGGACTTCAACTCCCACGAATGCTGGCTGGGGAATTCTGGGAGTTGAAGTCCAGACATCTTCAAGTGGCCAACGTTGAGAAACACTGAACTAGAACAAGGTGGAGAGAAAAGGAGATAGAAAAGGGACTAAATGAAGACAAGAAGATACTACAGAAGAAAAAAGATTGAAAAAGAAAAATTTCAGATGATTGTATTGGGACTTACAGTGACACACTAAAAGACAAGGGTAAGGTGACCAGACGTCCCGCTTTTGGCGGGACACACCCGCCTTCCAATGCATTTTCCCGCGTCCCGCCCGCCTTTTTAAAAGGCACGCTTTTTTGGCGCTCGCAGCTCCCGCCCATCATGCTAGCTTGCTGGGCTGGCTCATCGTTCTGTTCTCTATCCTACCAGATGAGCCAGCCCAGCAAGCTAGCAGCTGATGGGCGGGAGCTGCGAGCGCCAAAAAAAGCGTGCTTTTAGCCTTTTACCTACTACCTACAAATTTAAGCCAGCCCAGCCTCCCGCTCACTGATTGGATTGGCCTGGACTCCAGCCAATCAGTGAGCTGGCTGGGATGGGAAATTTTCAGCACGCTTGCGCGAGTTTCCATTTCCTTTCTACAAAAGACGAAAGAGGTTGCAGCTGCGCTGACTGGTGAGTAATCTAATTCTAATCGAATTTTCCGCTCGCCGCGGCAGGAGGAGAGGGTGGGGCAGCTGCAGCCGCCCGCGGCAGAGAAGTTCCACGCGTGCAGGGGCTCCCGCCGCCGCGGCAGAAGCCCCTGAACCGCGTGCGGCGCTGCCCCCTCCTCCTCCCTGTCCTCCTGCGGCCGCGAGAGTAGTCCGTTCGTGCAGAAATTGCCCGCCCTGGCTGAGTGAATTGGGATCGCCTGCGGCCGCGAGAATACTCCGTTCGTGCAGGAGTCGGGCGGCTCGGCTGCCCCCTCCTCCTCCCTCTCCTGCGGCGCGAGGAGTAGTCCATTCGTGCAGAAATTGCCCACCCTGGCTGAGTGAATTGGGATCGCCTGCGGCCGTGAGGAATCCATTTGTGCAGGGGTCCTCGCGGCCGCAGGCAATCCCAATTAAATTCACTCTGTGCGGGCGGCGGCTGCGCCCACGAGGAGCTGCCTCTTCGTGAATGGGATCGCCGCCTCCGAGAGCATGGGCGCAGCGGCTGCCGCCCGCACAGAACGTCGTGCGGGGTCCCGCCGCCCGCAGAAGCCCCGGGACCCAGTGCAAATTCGCTGCGCGAGGTGAAACGGCCGGCAGCAGCCTCGCTCTCCTGCTGCGGCTTCTGTTTCAGTAGGGAAGAAAACTTCCTTTCGCTTCCCGGCTTCTGCCGCCCGGCAGAAGCCCCGGGACCCAGTCAAATTCAGGAAGCGAAAGAAGTTTTCTTCCCTACTGAAACAGAAGCCGCAGCAGGAGCGAGGCTGCTGCCGGCCGTTTCACCTTGCGCAGCGAATTTGACTGGGTCCCGGGGCTTCTGCCGGGCGGCAGAAGCCCGGGAAGGCGAAAGGAAGTTTTCTTCCCTACTGAAACGGATGCTGGCCGCAGGAGAGCGAGGCTGCTGCCAGCCGTTTCACCTTGCGCAGCGAATTTGACTGGGTCCCGGGCTTCTGCCGGGCGGCAGAAGCCCGGAAGGCGAAAGGAAGTTTTCTTCCCTACTGAAACGGACGCTGGCCGCAGGAGAGCGAGGCTGCTGCCAGCCGTTTCACCTTGCGCAGTGAATTTGACTGGGTCCCGGGCTTCTGCCGGGCGGCAGAAGCCCGGGAAGGCGAAAGGAAGTTTTCTTCCCTACTGAAACGGACGCTGGCCGCAGGAGAGCGAGGCTGCTGCCAGCCGTTTCACCTTGCGCAGCGAATTTGACTGGGTCCCGGGGCTTCTGCCGGGCGGCAGAAGCCCGGGAAGGCGAAAGGAAGTTTTCTTCCCTACTGAAACGGACGCTGGCCGCAGGAGAGCGAGGCTGCTGCCAGCCGTTTCACCTTGCGCAGCGAATTTGACTGGGTCCCGGGCTTCTGCCGGGCGGCAGAAGCCCGGGAAGGCGAAAGGAAGTTTTCTTCCCTACTGAAACGGACGCTGGCCGCAGGAGAGCGAGGCTGCTGCCAGCCGTTTCACCTTGCGCAGCGAATTTGACTGGGTCCCGGGGCTTCTGCCGGGCGGCAGAAGCCCGGGAAGGCGAAAGGAAGTTTTCTTCCCTACTGAAACGGACGCTGGCCGCAGGAGAGCGAGGCTGCTGCCAGCCGTTTCACCTTGCGCAGCGAATTTGACTGGGTCCCGAGGCTTCTGCCGGGCGGCAGAAGCCCGGGACCCAGTCAAATTCGCTGCGCAAGGTGAAACGGCCGGCAGCAGCCTCGCTCTCCTGCTGCGGCTTCTGTTTCAGTAGGGAAGAAAACTTCCTTTCGCCTTCCCGGGCTTCTGCCGCCCGGCAGAAGCCCCGGGACCCAGTCAAATTCGGGAAGCGAAAGGAAGTTTTCTTCCCTACTGAAACAGAAGCCGCAGCAGGAGAGCGAGGCTGCTGCCGGCCGTTTCACCTTCAAGGTGAAACGCTGGCAGCAGCCTCGCTCTCCTGCGGCCAGCGTCCGTTTCAGTCACTTCCCTTGTCCGTCTTGATTGCTGGAAGCAGTAACAAACGGCGCGTCCGCTCCGCATCGCCCTGACAACCACCCCAGCCGGCGGCTACCGGGCCTCGCTGGAGTCAATTGAAAACTGCGTTCAGCGCTTTGAGGACCTGAGGCATCTTGGGAAATGTAGTTCCCTATCAGAAAGAATGGAGTAGCTGCGAATTTGTAACAACATAATATACTTGGTGCTTCGCAGGTTACAAAATCTCGTTTGATTTGCACACTGTTTTTTAAAAGTTAGATAAAAATTATGCTGTGAAAGCGACTAGATAGCCCCCCTCCCCTTCCTGTGTGTGAGAAAGGGAAGGAGAGGAAGGAGGGGGGGGGAGGAAAAGAAGAAGGGAGGGGGAGAAGATGGAAGGAGAAAGATGGATGGAAGGAGAAAGAATGGAAGGAGAAGGAGGAAGATGGAAGAAGAAAGGAAGAAAAAAGAAGGGAGGGAGAAGGAAGGAGGTAGGAAGAAAAGGGAAGAGAGGGAAAGAGCAGAAAGACAAAGAGGATGAAGTTGATAGGCAAGAGGAAGGGGAAGGAAGGGAAAAAAGAGGGAGAGGAAGAAGAAAGGATGGAACTAGAAAGGAAAGAAGGGAAGGAGGGAGGAAAGGGGAAGACAGGGAAAGAGCAGAAAGACAGAGAAGGTGAAGGTAGATAGGCAGAAGGAAGGAAGAAGCAAGAAATAGGAAAGGAGGGAAGGAGAAAGGAACAAAAGCAAAAGAAGGGAGAAATGGAAAGAGCAGAAAGACAGAGAAGGTAGATAGGCAAAAGAAATGAAGCTGAAAGAATGGAAGGAGGAAGGAAAGAAAGGAAGAAGGGATGAGTGAGGAAAGGAGATGATGGAAGGAGAAAGGAAGGAAGAGAGGGAAAGAGCAGAAGATGGATATGTTGGCATGAAAGGGATCCGGGCACAATCTCACCTGTTCCAAGTAAAGTTGCCTTTTGCAATTGGCTACCGGTAATCCTCGACTTACGACCAGGATTGATCCCCCAATTTCTGTTGCTAAGGGAGACGTTTGTTAAATGATTTTTGCCTCATTTTGCGACCTTTTATTGCCACGTTAAGTGAATCATGGTGGTTGTTAAGTCAGGAACATGGCTGTTTAGTGACCAAAATTACAATGGCATTGAAAAAGTGACTGATGACCATTTTTCACACTTAGCGACCATTTTCACACTTAGCGACCGTTGTGGCATCCTCATGGTTACGCGATCAAAATGTTGATGTTTGGCAACAGATTCGTATTTCTGATGATAGTTTGAAATGGTGACAGTATAAATTATTGCTGGTGTAATACTTAACAATGGTTTTTAAGGATTTCTTTTATTTATAGAATACCTTTTTTATTATTTTGGGGGGATTTTTACTTTTAAATTGTTTATAAAATGTATTTACTACAAGAAATGTTCCTTTTTGCAAATGTGATCTTTGCAAATCTTTGTGATGCAATATGTTCAGACCAGGTTTATGTGTCTCAAAGTGGCTGCTATTCTATGGGCAGGCCAGGTTGGTGCAAGGCAGCTTTGCCAGATTTTGTGTGTTTCACCCTCATTGAATTTTATATCGTATAAGAATGGAAGGAGAAGGAAGAGAAAAAAGGAGGAAGGGAGTGAGTGAGGAAAGAAGAGGATGGAGGAGGGAGGAAGGAAGGAGAGAGGGAAAGAGCAGAAGACAGATAAGGTGAAGGTAGATAAGCAAGAGGAATGAAGGAAGAAGTGAGGAGTCTCGAGGAGGGGGAAAACATTTAGTGACCAAGTTACAATGGCATTGAAAAAAGTGACTGATGACCATTTTTCACACTTAGCGACCGTTGCGACCATTTTTCACACTTAGCGACCGTTGCAGCATCCTCATGGTCACGTGATCAAAATTTTGTTTGGCAACAGATTCGTATTTATTCTGGTTTCAGTGTCCTGGGGTGACCTTTTGACAAAAAAAGTTTTTTTAATCAAGCCCCCCCCCCCCCCGGTCAAGGGTGTCCCTCTTTTCCAATCTGAAAATCTGGTCACCTTAAGCTATGTCTTTCCTCAGAATGATGTAGCCATCTTCTGCAAGTGCTATGAGATCCTGGAAATGATGCATCTATTTAAAACATTATACACAGAATCTGACTTTCTATTACCAATCTCTTTTGAGGTACCTATTTCCAAATGGTCCTAAAGCATAGATGCAGTACTTGGATATTGATCAGAGGTGGTATTCAGCATGTTCTGACCAGTTCTGGAGAACCAGTATCGGAAATTTTCAGTAGTTTGGAGAACCAGTAAATACCACCTCTGACTGCCCCCACCCCCATCTATTATCTGCTTCCTGAGTCCCAGCTAGCTGATCAAGAGGAAATGGGGATTTTGCAATATCCTTCCCCTAGAGTGGGGAAGGAATGGAGATTTTACATTCCAGCCCCTGCCATGCCCACCAAGCCATGCCCACAGAACTGGTAGTAAAAAAAATTGAATCCCACCACTGATATTGACCCTTCACTCACTTAGTTATGTAATAGCTTTTAACTGCTTAGGGAAAGGAAAGCTCAAAGCAATATTATAGGCTGGCATCAGGCTATGATATCTTTTTTCCTTACTCCTTTTACCCAACATTGTCTTTAGTTGGAACCACTGGCTTACAAATAAAAATTTAAACCCATGTGCAGAGCTTATGATACAAACAAGTCAGTAGCTTCAAATCTGCCATGTTTTTCAACTGTCAAAATGCTTAAATCCCTACAAAATCCTTGGCTCATTATATATATTCCTTTAGAAGACAGATTAGGAAGAAACAGCCAGAAATCTATTTGGGTTGTTTTAAAAGAAAATCAAAACAAGATGGCATCTTTTCCTGTCAACCTTTTCAATGGATACATAGTTCCTCCCTGAAAGTTTGCATTTCTAATCAAGAATGCTGGTCTTTTCTTTCAAGATATGCTAAGATATGCTTTTCTTTACAACCATCAATCCCTCAATGGGAAGAGGAAGGACACTTTTGGCAGGACAGTCACAATTTCACACAATTTGTCTGGCATCCCACTATCCTCCCCACCTCTCTTTCTCCCTCTTTCTCCTTTTTGTCCTTTCTCCTTCTTCCCCCAAAAAAGAAAAGAGGAGAAAGAGGTGGGGGATAGTGGGATCCTTGCTGCTTTATTTTCTGGATTAATTGGTGGAAATGCTCTCATTCATGATCCATTCCTATGACTTCGTGTATGTCCTGGAATAAATGTACATAGTTATTGTTTCTTTTTCCATCATATTTTTCTTACAAAAATGAAAGGACTGTTGATGGAGTTACCTGGCATTTGGAAGATAGGATTGCTCAGGTAGTCCTCGACTTATGCCTGGTAACTGAGTGACTGTTCAAAGTTATGACAGACCCCTCCCTCCCTCCCAAAAGGTACTTGCAACCTGGTTCGAAGTTCTGACGCCTCATGTCTCCCCTGCAGTCACTCCATAACTGACCCACATTTATAGCCATTTGCAGCATCTTGTGAACATATGACTGTGACTTACATTTTTAAAAATTCTATGCACAATACTATGAAATGTATTGTGCATAGAATTTTTAAAAATAGTTTTACTTCAATTTATTCTGTGTGGATTCTTTTTTAAAAGTCTTAGACTATTTAAAAAAAGATTCTATCCAAAATAAATTGAAATAAACCATTTTTAAAAATTCTATGCACAATACATTTCAAACTATTGTGCATTCTCATGGTCATGTGATCAAAATTTTGATGTTTAGCAACAGATTTGTATTTTGATGGTTTCAGTGTCCTGGGGTCATGTAATCGCTTTTTGTGACCTTTTGACAAAGTCAAATGGGGAAACCAGATTCACTTATGTTACTAATTATCAGTTGCAGTTATTCACTTAAGAACTGTGGCAAGAAAGGTGGTATAATGGGTTTAGTGACCAAAGTTACAATGGCATTGAAAACAGTGACTGATGACCATTTTCACACTTAGCGACCGTTGCGACCATTTTTCCACTTAGCGACCATTGCACATCCTCATGGTCATGTGATCAAAATTTTGATGTTTGGCAACAGATTCGTATTTATGATGGTTTCAGTGTCCTGGGGTCATGTGATCGCCTTTTGTGACCTTTTGACAAAGTCAAATGGGGAAACCAGATTCACTTATGTTACTAATTATCAGTTGCAGTTATTCACTTAAGACTGTGGCAAGAAAGGTGGTAAATGGTTTAGTGACCAAAGTTACAATGGCATTGAAAACAGTGACTGATGACCATTTTTCACACTTAGCGACCGTTGCGACCATTTTTCACACTTAGCGACCATTGCAGCATCCTCATGGTCATGTGATCAAAATTTTGATGTTTGGCAACAGATTCGTATTTATGATGGTTTCAGGTCCTGGGGTCATGTGATCGCCTTTTGTGACCTTTTGACAAAATATAAAATTTTTAATCAAGCCCCCCCCCCCCCGGGTCAATGGTGTCCCTCTTTACCAATCTGAAAATCTGGTCACTTTAGACAAGGGGAAGTAATAGCAGTAGACTTATATAGCAGTTACTTATATACCGCTTCATAGGGCTTTCAGGCCTCTCTAAGCGGTTTACAGAGAGTCAGCATATTGCCCCCAACAATCTGGGTCCTCATTTTACCCACCTCGGAAGGATGGAAGGCTGAGTCAACCCTGAGCCGGTGAGGCCCCTAAAAAAGAAAAATTAAACAATAAAGGTGGGAATAATGGGGAAAGACTGGGGGAAAACTGGGGAAAGTTACCAAAACAATAGAATTAAAAGGGAGACAAAGACGGGGAAGGAAAATATAGACACTACAAAAAAAAAAAAGAAAAAAAACTAGGCAAATGGGTAGAAAGAAGAGAATATAAGAGAAGTGAAGTTCCTGGGAGACTAAGAGAAAATGATTGAAAGGACGAAAGAAGGAAAGGATTTGCTAGCAGAATAGAATGAATAAGGTAAATATTGCCAATGGTATATAGCTAATATGATGTGAGGGAAATAGATTAATACTATTAATGAGGATAATTAACTAAATGAAATGTTTATTGTGCAAAATTAAATTTGAGGATATATGTTATCCATAGTAAAACAAAATCATAGATGGAAATGAAATGTTAAATTTGATTAACTTGGAGGGCAGATAATGATATTGTTTATATATTAAGAAGAAATTAAAATTTAGTTGGAAAATTTGGAGAGAAAAGATGGCTAAAATCTGGAATGGAAATGTGATCTAAATGAACTATGCATAAGAGAAGGCATAAAGGGGGGAAAAAACCCAGGGAACACTTCGTTTATAAAAATGTTAAATATGTAACAAAAATAATAAAACTTTGTTAAAAAAAAGAAGTCTTTTGTACATCCCAGTATTCCATTAATTCTCTTCCCACTTAGAAAATGGGAATTAGGCAGCAAGCAGTCTTATCATTTACATTTAGTTAAATTGAGTTACATGTAGCAGTGATGTTTCAGAGACGCTCAGAGCACCTCTGGATAAGATGGATGGCACGTAAATCAAATTAAATAAAAACACATTCAAATAAATCCATGCCCATTTCTTGTTCCATCTGATCCTGGCTTGCAACTCAAACCCAACCCAGCCTTGATTCAAGAAAAGGGCTATAGAGAGATGAATCAAGCCAATCCTCTTGGACCAAAGACTAATGATGGGAGATGAATTGATACTTTAGACGGGCTGGTTCAGGAATTCTGGGTTGAAGTCCACAGTCATAAAGGGCCCATAGCAGTGGTGGGTTTCAACTAATTTTACTACCAGTTCGCTGCATGAGTGTGCAGAAGCGTCCGGGCAGGGGGGCGGAGCATCCCTCTGCAACTACTGGTTCTCCCGATCCAGGGCGAACCAGCAGAAACCCACCTCTGGCCCATAGCTCCCAATCTACGCTTTAAGACATTTTCCCATAGGTCAAGGCTGTGAAAGAGGCTGCTCCAGGGGCCCCGGGTCTTTGATCTCTCTCTACTGTTTGCAAAGTGAAACAGAAACACGGGATATAGACCTCACTCAAAAAATCTGGAGTCTGAGGTGAAATTATATAAACCCAGTCTACTTTCAAGGCACAGACCTGGAGAAACACATGGTGAGAGGCCCTGCATTGATATGCACCCCAGATCTTGAGAGACCACCTCCTGCCAATTACCTCCCAAAGACCTATTAGATCCCCAGATTAGGCCTCCTCCGAATTCCATCCGCCAGCCAGTGTCGACTATCGACTACTCGGAGGAGCCTTCTCTGTGGCTGCTCCGGCCCTCTGGAACGAGCTCCCCGTAGAGATTCGGACCCTCACCACCCTTCAGGCTTTCTGCAAAGCCATCAAGACCTGGCTGTTCCAGCAGGCCTGGGGCTGATGAGTTCCCAGCCCCACTCGAATTGTTGTGACTGTTGTTAGTTTTTTTTAAACTGTTCTTCGTAATTTGTTTCTCATTTGTTTGTTCTTGTATTGCTCCCTTCCCCTTGGTTTGTTAGCCGCCCTGAGTCCCTCTGGGAATAGGGCGGCATACAAGTTTAATAAACCCTTAACCCTTAAACCCTATCTAAATTTCAACATATCCCAGGCTGATTCTGTCCTCTGACTCAGTTTTATGTTAAATAAGTACCCGCATAAATAGGCTCAAGAAGCCTCAAGGCATGTATCTGTCATTTGAATTGCCTGGGTTTCCCTATTGGCAACTGAAGGCTTCCAGATTAAATTCATCCAGTGGCTGCGGTGGCCCACTTGCAAACTGATTCATTGAATCGTTCTTAGGATTTATACTTGCAATAGTGAAACTTAGCTAGGCCACTTGTTTCTCTTTCGGTTTGGCTCTGTTAATAAATACACTCACTAAAAAGACACGGTGTCATTATTCTGACTAGTCTAGAAATTGGTCTTACTTGTGCACTGGGCTGCTTAGCATATAGATTAACTTGGTGTTCGGAGAGTTCCCAGGAAGCTTCTTCCCTCGTTCCCTCACGTGGTAACCTTGATTCCTGGGAGTTCAAACTAACATACATACTTTAAACATAACACTAATGCCGCTTTAAACAATTAATGCCCCGACCTAGCCATAGAAAGGGTCTTACATCTGGCAATATTTCAATGTGATAACTACTGCAATACTTATATCTTATTATAGCAGACAAGAATATACGGGAACATATAAACATCACAAGTATGCCTTGGAAAAGTAAAAATAGCACTGACAGGTTTGTATTGCACAGAACAGATGGATGGGATGGGATGGGACCGGACAGAACAGGACAGGAGAACAACAGGATAAATTCCTAGTTCTTCCTCCTCCTAATTGGTAGAATATAGCATTTATCCTGTCAAAAGTGATCTCATCTTCTCTTAGATGTAGAGTGTTCTTCGATGCTTATTAGCAATAGCAATAGCATTAGACTTATACCTTCATAGGGCTTTCAGCCCTCTCTAAGCGGTTTAAAGAGTCAGCATATCGCCCCCAACAACAATCCGGGTCCTCATTTTACCCACCTCGGAAGGATGGAAGGCTGAGTCAACCCTGAGCCGGTGAGATTAGAACCGCTGAACTGCAGAACTGCAGTCAGCTGAAGTAGCCTGTAGTGCTGCATTTAACCACTGCGCCACCTCGTCTCTCTATTTCCCTCTCCAAGTTGCCTTTATTTTCATAAACAAGGCAGCCATCTCACTAGTTGGCAGCCAACTATCTTAAACAGGTAGTTTAAGTATGTGGTTGCATTGTATTTCTAGTCAGGCTCCATCAAAGGGGCTGGGTCTGGTTTATGATTCAGCCAACGTCTTGTATGAGGTAGGTAAAGACTTTGGTTTGAAAGATTTTCCCAGATTACCACTGAATTCAGAATTCATTTCAAAGATCCTCATTTAGACTTCAGAAACATGATAAGTGTTTGCCAAACATACATCCAATATGGTTCAAATTAAATTGTGCCATTTATAGGGTTATAGGATTACACTTTTTCTGTCATAGAATTTTGCTGGGAGACTTAATTTGAAATAAGATCAGAGTTAAGATCTTTGATCATATATCTCTATATATCTATAGTGAGCATATACCTGTCTGTAAATCAAAATTACATGGATGAAGCAGCAAACTCCTCACCAACCTATAACAGTTACAGGGATAGCTGGACATCATGTAAATGTGAACATGGCATGTTACACAACATGTCTTCATAACATGCTAGCCATGATATCTACAGTTGGGAGAGGCTCCATATTTAAAGGTTAGATTATTTTGTTCCCTTTTGCTTACTGTTTTGTGCTTAGAGGGTAACTTTCAATAACCATGTGTATCTTTGAAGAGGAGATGATTACCGTTGACACAAGTCAATATAACCTACAGAAATGCTTGCCTTCTTTGAGTCAAATAATATGCCTACAGTAAAACTCAATGAATGAGAAATTGATTGCCTTTTGTCTGTTCAGGCTACCCGATGCTCCAGAGAAGAAAAACAGGACTTTGAAGGAATGGTTTTAACAGTGCCTCAAATAATTGCACAATCTAGGAGAAATCAATTAAGGCAGCCTTCAAGCCCCTCGGCTGAATATTTTTATTTTATTTCTAAGATTGCCGTTTTGTGTGTTTGTGCATTGCACTGAATGAAAAGATAATTGAAAACTTTAGTTAACCTCTTTCGATTTCAAAAGGTAGTTAGAAACATATTACTCAGAATCAAGAAGTTATTAGTCCAGTGTTTCTCAACCTTGGCGACTTTAAGTCCTGTGGACTTCAACTCCCAGAATCCCCAGCCAGCATAGCTGGCTGGGGAATTCTGAGAGTTGAAGTCCAAAGGATTTAAAGTCGCCAAGGTTGAGACACACTGTTATAGTCTGAAACCCAATCCAGTAACAAGTCTCGGTTCCAGATATCATCACAAATCAGAACACATTCCCAATAAGGGAAATAAATTTTATAGATTTTGAAACCAAAATCTATAAAAGATTAGTAAAAAGACCAAGTCAACACTCAATAGCCTGATTGGGCTTATTATCCAGGGAGGTCTTATTTCAGGGAAACAGGGTAGATATTCTAGCCCAGTAGTTCCCAAACTTTTGGCTACCTGGACTAGTTACGTGGAGAGAGGTTTTTCCACGGACCAGGGGCCTGGTTTTGCATGCTGCCTGCATCCCATGGACGAGGCTTCGCTTGTTCGTGCAGCCTGGTTTCTGGCATGCCACAGCTAGTCCCTGTCCTAAGCCTATGTATTTTCTTAATACATTTCACTTTCAGTTTAAATATAAAAATAGTGTTGGCACTCATTGTAAACCGGGCAAAACCTATTCTCGGCATCAAGGAGAGTATGTTATTAACATTTTGCTCTTTTTAATGGGATTTTCTGTTAATTGTGCTCCTGAGCACATCCTTTAACAAGAGCTCCCGCTGAATCCAAATTATGAAGACATACACAAATCCTTGCTCTTTCTAACCAAACTAACCTCACCAGTGAATTAAGACAGCTCTCCTCCTGCCCACACATAAAGGTCTAATAAAGAATCTTATTAAAGGAGAAATGCTAGAATAATTGCAGCTACCATGCACAGGCCCAAGTTAAAAACAGAACTTCCATTACAAAAAAAAAATTCAGGGAAGCACTGTCAAAACCTGCAACCTGACAGCTATATTTATGGTTTATTGAGGTGGATGGGGGAAGAGAATGTCTTTGTTGTGCCATGAAATAATGGACGAATGTTCCAAGTCAAGTTCAAAATTATTAAGCTGGAGGTTAAATAACACAGAAGAGAGAGGGGAAGAGAACTTGATGTTCAAGGACAAACATGCTAACATACATTGTGTTAGATGTTGTATTTTTTACAGAATCTTCAGGATTGAGGCAATGAAGGAGAAAGGAAGGAAGGAAGGAAGGAAGGAAGGAAGGAAGGAAGGAAGGAAGGAAGGAAGGAAGGAAGGAAGGAAGGAAGGAAGGAAGGAAGGGGGAGGAGGGAGGGAGGAAGAGACTAAAGACATAACCAGGTGCTGGCTGGACTCACCCACTGGATTAAGTCATAATATGATCCAATACGTTTTGGCTTACTGCCATGTGACAAACCAGGATTCTCAGATTTATAAACCCTGTTTATGGCTTTGTATTATTTATATATGACCCTGGCCAATATAGCTTGTTCAACAAACCATAGCTTAAATCCACATAAGCTGGTTGAAAACATATAGAAAAAAGTTGCATGCTTATGCTTCCTTGTTTTTATTAGAGTACTAATATTTTGCAAGGTTCAGATTTCACCAAGGATGCCTCAGGAAAAGAAGTACATAATAGCTGATATTATTTTTAAAATATAGAACTCTGATAATGTAGTTACTTTGAATCTCATGGGAACCAAATGCTTCCTTAACAGATATATGCACTTTTTTTTTAAGCAGCAAAAATTAGAAAATTCAAATGAATGTGGGTTGGTATTTACAGATGCACAAATGAATCCTATACCCTAGATTTATATTCTGCCTCTTCATGAAGGAATACTACTTAAAGTTGCTAAAATATTTGAAGCAAAATAAAAACAAACCAGTCAAAAAACCCTATTTAATATGATTTAATATTTTTTCAGAGAAGCCAAACATGATATCCACTTTTTTCAGCAGTTGGTGGAATGAAACTGAAAAAAAAAAGGATAAGAAAAACAAAGAATTTGTCCAATTTCCAGTGTAGAAAACATATTTTCTTGAATCATGGTTGTTTACCAGATGACCCATGACCCATGGGGATATCATTCCAGAGATATTTTCTTCACTTATGTAGAGCAGTGGTCTCCAACCTTGGCAACTTTAAGACCTGTGGACTTCAACTCCCAGAGTTCCTCAGAGGTTTGAGAACCACAAACTTCTCAAACTGTCCTCCTTTTCCTTCACTCTTGGCAAATTCACCGCTCCAGAGCAAGGAGGACTCTGAGCACCATTGGCCTACCCCTCTTTGCTGGGACAGGCAGAAGGAAGCCAGGCAAATGGTGCTCCGTGTTCTCCCCTTTCTTGGCGGTGCTCCTGACCAGGGGTCTCCAACCTTGGCAACTTTAAGCTAGTCGGACTTCAACTCCCAGAATTCCCCATCCAGCACAAGCTCGTTGAAGTTCGCCAGGCTTAAAGTTGCCACGATTGGAGGAGACCCCTGCTTCTGGACTACCCAGCAGTTCCTCCAGAGCAAAGAGACTGGAGCATCCCAGACCGCACTGGGCTTCCCTCATGTGCCCCAAAGGGGCTCGTTCCAGTTTCCCAGGCTGCTACTCACAACAAAGGTCTCCAATTAGGTCAGGCTTGAGGGCTAAGTCGTAAACTTAATTCGACGCAGCCAAGCTCTCCATGCCAGCAACATGTTCAGTCTCTTGGTGACCTGGTCACATTTTCTGACGGAGTGCTTAACCACCTCCCTAAAGGAATAGGAATAAGGAATACGTTTATTTATAGGCCGCCCTTTTCCCTGAGGGGGACTCAGGGCGGCTAACAACGGTCATAGGGAGGGGATACAAACAGTGACATATAACATAACACATAATTAAAAATAAACACATTCATTCACATTTGGGTGGGGGCGGATATGGTCTTTACCCCAGCCTGGGCGGGATAGCCAGCTCTTGAGGGCTGCGCGGAAGGTCTGAAGGGTGTGCGGGTACGAATCCCCACGGGAGATCGTTCCAGAGGGTCGGAGCTGCTACTGAAAAGGCTCTCCTCCGCATAGTGGCCAGCCGGCACTGGCTGGCAGATGGGCACTCGGAGGAGGCCTAATCTATGAGATCTAATCGGTCTCGAGGAGGTAATCGGCAGGAGGCGGTCTCTCAAGTAAAGAAATGAATCCTGTCATGTTTGCAGTGAGTTATAGATTAAGGTTCAGGGGGTGTTGTGTTATTATTAACAGCAATCTAATCAAATACTGGTATTCTGGTTGATGAAAAGGGGTCCCTGATTAAATGGCCAAAGTGGAAGTTTTGAGGTTGCTTTGATTCACAATACTTGTAAAAATTTAATACATCTCCGTTTAACAGCACACCGCAGGTGTCTTCATTTTTCTCATTTTGGATTCCCGACAGATGCTTGTATCAATAAAGGAATGAAAAAGTACCAGTGCCATGAACCAAGGGGCTACTTTGCATACAGTCCTTATAATGACTTAGATTCGAAATCACCTCTCTATTATTACAATATAGATTGCAATGGAATCGGGAGCACTGAAAAATTAAAAATACGTTTTTACGGGTTTGTAATCAGGCCGAGGCCAGTTCTTCCAGCAAGTGAGGGATTAAATTGCTCCTGTGCTCGGAATAAAATCCCTGTGCCTTTATCCCATTTCTAGGATATTGCGTGCCAGCAGTCCAAGTTTCCCGTCAACAACCTTGACTTCTAATACAATTTCTTGCAAACAATTTTTACATTCCATAAATAATTCACAGTCGCCAATTCTATGCAAATCAAAAAGCATCTTTGGAAATCTCATTTGCACAATTTATTTCAGCCCTGAAATATTTCATCTGCCAATCTTCTGAGCTTTGTGCTGAAGATTTCTCTGTAGCTGGGAAAAGCAATATCCCTTATTGAATATATACATATACATGCACACACACACACACACACACACTCATACACACGTATGTAAAAATTGCATTTGTTTAGCATTTTGGAAGACATATTCTTATTCCTTTGCCCCAAAAGCAGCATATTAGATTGAGTAATAAACACAAACTGAATAAATTAATCTACAAAATATTTTCAATTTTGGCCTATCCTCGACGGAAGTTATGTTTCTTTTTCATCCCACCCTCCAAGCTGGACATCATCAATTGGAAATCTGCCTATTGATCTAGTAAGAGAGATCAGCATACATAATTATTTTAATTAATTCGTTTCAGATCTGAGTGCCCTTTCACTCTATTTTCAATATCTGAAGAGAAATAGAAGCAAGATAATGCCAGCTCTATAAGGTAGACTTGACCAAGAAGCCTGGTGGACTATGAGAATTGGAACAAATATAGTAACAGAAACTTGACAATTTGAAGGTGCTTCCCCCTCCCTCCCTTGATCTTTGTGTGAACCAAGAGAAGGGCTTATCTCTCCTTCCTTTCTTGGCCAGGCTCAAGCCTTTCCTTGGTAGTTTGCTCTTCCTTGTCTTTCAAGGCAATTCTCTTGCCTTCTACAGTTAAAAAAGAAATTTAAAATGCATAGAAAAAAGTCTCAGAACATATTTAAAAAAATCTCAGAGCCCAATTAAATGAATGCAAATGAAATGCCACCAGTTGCTACTATAATTATATCAGAGGTTAGATAAATGCATACTGCCAGGGGTGGGTTACTGCTGGCATTACTGCCAGTTCAGTGTGTGCACAATTTTGTGCGCGGGGGCTAGCTTCGTGCGTGCATACCAAGAGCACGCTCTGTGCGCATGCACAGTTACCCAAAAATAGAACCTAAAAAAACCATGACTGGGGAACCAGTTTGGAGACGTGGCAGGTCTGGGTTGCTACTGGTTCCAGCGACCCAGGCCGGAAAACCACTAGCAATAGCAATAGCAGTTAGACTTCTATACCACTTCATAGGGCTTTCAGCCCTCTCTAAGCGGTTTACAGAGTCAGCATATCGCCCCCACAGTCCGGGTCCTCATTTCACCCACTCGGAAGGATGGAAGGCTGAGTCAACCTTGAGCCGGTGAGATTTGAACTGCCAAACTGCAGATAGCAGTCAGCTGAAGTGGCCTGCAGTACTGCACCTAACCACTGTGCCACCTCGGCTCTAACAGATCTGAACCTGGTGGGTTCCTACCAGTTCGCACCCTATTCGGTAGAACCGGTTCATCAATCTACCGAACCGGTTAGAAGATGTTCCACCAGTGGACCCGGAAAGCAGGCCACACCTACAGAAGAGGTTCCAAAGCTTTTTTGAAACCCACCACTGGTCCTTGGATATGATTATTCCACACTATCATGCTCCTATTTATAAAACTCAGGGCCTCTGTGAAAGGTAAGGATGGCTACTGCGTTTGTGGCGCAATCAGAACATTGCATGGTTTGAAGTTGTTTTAACGCAAACCAAGATGCCTTTTAAAACCAAGTTGACATCATATTCTTATGCAGGCCAGTGCTGTGTGGGAGGTCATTTAAGGTGGTTCTGACAAGTGACGCCGACATCTTCATATCCGGTCACATGGGCGGCAAGCCCTCCCATCTGGTCACATGGGCAGCAAGCCACTCCCACAAAGGAGGCCACACCACCACAGAGTAGGTTCGAACAATTTTTGAAACCCACCACTGGAACCCACCTCTGCACACTACCTATATGTTCTCTTCACAAGACTCCTCTCTATCTATTGAATTATCTAAATGGACCTTATGTGGAACATGGAACATCTGTTCTCTTATTGATCAGTGGTTAGACTAGGATTCCAACTGTGCTATATTGGAACACAAAGAATATTGTTTTTGTGTATGTATATGGGGGCGGGGGGGAAGGGACTAGAAAAGCTAGCACAGGCTAACATGGGTCCTTTATTTTTGGAATTGGGCATTTCTCAAGCAAAAATGAGGGGAATAGTTCAAAGTAAGAGGAAGGGGAGAGTTCAGAAAGGTCAAAACCCTTCAGGAGTTTTGGAGGTTATTTAAACCACCATGATGGAGGCTGACATCAACTGTATACCGTTGATTAGAAAAGAACAGGCAACATAGCCGAAAGGATGCCAGAGTGATTAGACAGGACTGTCAAGAAGTCAGGACAGACACAAAGGCTTCTTTCAAAAGTCCTCTCCAAACACAGGGTGAGGGCAGAAAATGAGAGAAGGGGAGACTCTGTGACAGAACAATGCAGACTCATGATAAGGAAAGCCAACAAGGCATTTGAAGAGCAAATAGCCAAAGCCATAAAATCAACATGCCAGCATCTCTTCAGATATATCAGGAGTAAGGAGAGGGGAAGAGACGTGTTACTAATGAAGATTTAAGTACAAATATGTGGAACTCATACTGAGATTACAGAATTGATTTCTTGCGCTAGGCTTTACAGTGGAAATGTTGGAAAGATATATGCCCTCACTGTCTTCACACTGTGAGGAACTAGATAAAAAGAGATAAAGAAATTTTTAGCAGTAGCGAACCGATTAAGAATTACTGAGGCCCAAACCCATTCTCAATGTTCACAGAACAAGTCTGAATTTTGGAAACTAATTTCAGTTTCCAGCCCAAGAAATGGGGATGATGGAAATGATAAAAAATTAAATATAGGTCAAGATAAATTAACATAGTCTTTTGGAGTCAAGTTCTGCCTCATCCTTAGGCCTGCAAACAGAAACACTACTCTAGATTTCCCAAAACGGCACTTGAAATTCCTCAGGACATGTTCTTAAGAAAACGTGAGCCTTCATGAAATACCAAAACAAATCTTAAAGACTGGAGATTAACTGAGAAAAATGAAGCAACCCATTTGAGATTATCAGCCATTCAGGTCCTGTTGCCCCAAAGGTGCTTTTTCAAGAGGCAACTGGACTTTCTGGTTTTTCTTTGGAGATGTTTCTCTTCTCATCCAAGAAGCTTCTTATATCTCTTGAGCCTCCAAGACATTTAGCTTTATACTTTATAATGAACACCCTTCGAATGATGTGGAAGTATGAACAGATTCCAAAACAAATTGCAGACTACAGGAACCATGTGCACTTCATTTTGAGTTGCAGACAACACAGACTCATCCCCCCACCCCAACAGCCTGCACCTGTGTTCAACCGCAAAGGGACACGGGGCAGAAAACATCCTGCAGAAAACAGGGCTTCGATTTCTCAATGAAAGAGGAGAGCTGAAAAAAGCTTCTTAGATGGGACGAGAAGCAAAATGTCTTCAAAGAAAAACCAGAAAGTCTATTTGCCTCTTTAAAAACCACCTTTGGTGGGGGGAAAAGGTTTCATATTTATTCTGCCTATGGCCACTCTATTTTCACTCTGCTCTGCCTTCAAGGAGCAAAATCATCTTCCTAAGTCAAGCAACCAGATTCAACCAGGTACAAGTCAGCAACCTTATTGTGTTCTATCTATATTACTAGAATATCCCCAGTAGTGGGATTCAGCCAGTTTGCACCTATTCGGGAGAACCGGTTGTTAACTTTCTAAGCAGTTCGGAGAACCGATTGTTGGAAGAAATCTCCTTTTGTTTCTTTCCACTTTACAGGGCTAATCCTGTAAGGAAGGCAGGAAGGAAACATTCTAGTGTTGTTTCTAGCCTGATCTTTATTGACCTGCTTACAGAAACTGCCTCTCCGGTTAACCCTTATTACCATTGTCACAACTAAGGCGAAGCGCCCATCGACCTGAGTGACATTGAGTTGGCCACGCCCACCCAGTCACATGACCACTGAGCCCCGCCTACCCGGCTGGTTATTAGGACAGAGAACCGGTTGTTAAATTATTTGAATCCCACCACTGATCTCCCCAGACTGCTAGCTTTCCCCTGGGGAAAAATGGATATAGATTCTTGGAACTGAGTGTGGGTCAGGCTTAAATGGCTCTTGTGGCTGCAAAAGGATTTGAGGCTAATTCCCCATTTGACTCCTCCTCCCTACCTGGCTGGGCATTTCCCAATATCCTAATATTAGCTTAACCAAAGAAACAGTAACAGTATTCACATATCATGTTAGGTCATATAGTGTAGCAAGACACAGGAGCTTGATAAAAGATTGGTGAAAACATTTAACATCTACATGAAACCGCTGGGTGAGATCATTCGCAGGCACGGGATTAGATACCATCAATATGCGGACGATACTCAACTGTATCTGTCCTCCCCGTGCCAACTCAATGAAGCGGCAGACGTGATGAACCGCGGCCTCGAAGCTGTTATGGACTGGATGAGGGTTAACAAGCTCGTGCTCAACCCAGAAAAGACCGAGTGGCTGTTGTGTTTCCCTCCCAGAGATTCGACCAATATTCCATCACTCAGGCTGGGGGGTCAAATTTTACACCCCTCAGAGAGGGTTCGCAACTTGGGAGTCCTCCTGGATTCACAGCTATCATTTGACCATCATTTAATGGCTGTGACCAGGGGGGCATTCGCCCAGGTTCGCCTGGTGCGCCAGTTGCGACCCTACCTGAATCGGGAGGCTCTCACAACAGTCACCCGGGCCCTTGTGACCTCTAGGCTGGAATACTGCAACGTGCTCTACATGGGGCTGCCCTTGAAGAGCATCCGGCGACTTCAGCTAGTACAGAATGCAGCCGCGCGAGTGATTGTGGGTGCACCTCGGTTCACCCGCATAACACCTATCCTCCGCGAGCTGCGCTGGCTACCTGTCGATCTCCGGATGCGCTTCAAGGTGCTATTAGTCACCCATAAAGCCCTACATGGCAGTGGATCTGGATACTTGAGAGACCGCCTTCTGCCAATTACCTCCCTGCGACCAATTAGATCTCACAGGTTGGGCCTCCTCCGTATACCATCGGCCAGCCAGTGCCGGCTGGCAACTACAAGGAGGAGGGCCTTCTCAGTAGTAGCCCCGACCCTTTGGAACGAGCTCCCCGTAGAGATTCGCACCCTCACCACCGTCCAGGCCTTCCGCACAGCCTTGAAGAACTGGCTCGCCGTCAGGCCTGGGGGACAAGGATAGTTCCCCTCCCGAATGATGAATGTATGTTGTCTACTATTTATTATATGTCTTATCTTAATGTCTGTATTCCCCTTCCCGATTTTATGTGAGCCGCCCTGAGTCCCCTCAGGGAAAAGGGCGGCCTACAAATATTAATAAAATCAAATCAAATCAAATCAAAAGTCAGTCAGTTTTATAAAAAAAAAATAACTATGCTCTCTAGCTCCATTGCGTCATTTTAATCACTACATAATAAAAGTTATCAGTTAGGTCAATTAAATAGTTTTATAGCCACTGGCTGCGCTGGTTCGGGGATTCTGGGAGTTGAAGTCCAGAGGTCCTAAAGGGAGTCATCATTACCCATCCCTGCTCTAAGTGCAGAAGATGTTGCTTCCACCTTTTCTGAATGAGACAGGCCTTTGTTACAACTTCTAGCAACACTTTATATATCTGTGATAGGAAAATGTCCTTGTGATAAGCTATGGTTGTCTACGGTTCCTCCCTGATCTGCCAAGCGTGACAAGAGTTCAAATGCCTCAAATGTGCCATATAATTGCAAAATATGAGTATTGTTATTTACCCCACAAGCTAACAAAAAACAAAAAGCCACCCTCTCCTTCCATTTCATTCCAAGAGAAAGCATAAATCATCCCTTGGTGAAGCCACCAAGTGTTTTAAAATGATTAAAAGCATACATATGGAAAGCATCAATAGCAAATGGGTTCGCCGACCAACGATTGTTAGCTGAGCATGAATAAACCACTTTTTATTCTAACCTATTAACTGGCCAGGGTAATGGCTTACATCTCTCAAGAAATAGAAGCTTATGGAATAGCAAATAAATAGCAAATAGCAATTAGACTTATATACCGCTTCCTAGGGCTTTCTGCCCTCTCTAAGCGGTTTACAGAGTCAGCATATTGCCCCCAACAACAATCCGGGTCCTCATTTTACCCACCTCGGAAGGATGGAAGGCTGAGTCAACCTTGAGCCGGTGAGATTTGAACAGCCGAACTGCAGAACTGCAGTCAGCTGAAGTAGCCTGCAGTGCTGCATTTAACCACTGCGCCACCTTGGAAAATGTACGGGCTGGACAAATGTGAAGAGATCTTTACTTTTGAAAAACCTAAATTGCAGCGCATTAATGTCACCACATTAAGCATTCTTCTGACCAAGTTTCTCTTAAGGGAAAATAATGTATCCAAGGCCAATATTAATTTAAAATGCAGGTTTCTGCAAAATAGGCTGCTCACATCACCAACAATGGATCCCGGTGAACCTCTCAACTTCTCCTTTCTCTCCTCACCGGTTTCTTTCTTCTTTTGTATTTTATCAACTTTTTAAAAATACAATCCATCCTAGCTGAAATAACACACCGGGCTTGACCCCAAAATGTATGCAATCATTCTAAAATGTACCTTTGAATTGGACGGCTGAGCTTCACTGTAGCTCCTGCTGTTAGAAAAATGTTTTCGGGAAATAAGAGCCATGCTTATGGGGGGGAGGGAAAAAGCCCCCCTTTTTTGCAATTGTTGGAGCCAGCGGCCAGTTGAAGCTTCTGGGAAGGTAATAGCCTTTTGCACTCTTTTCCACCAGAGTCTGGTACTCAAAGATAAACTGCCTTTGGACAGGGAGATTCCATTTAGCCACTATAGCTAATAGCTTCTGATAAATCTGTTTCCTTAAATTCATTACTTCTTCACCCTTTTAAAACCGCATAGCCCACTTGCTAAGACCACATCCAGCAGCAAACAATAAAACGGAGCTTTGTGCCACCTTGAAAGTTAACTATTGTGGCATTCACTTTCAAAAGTTTCTAAGAAGTGTTATTGTGAGCCAGGGATGGGTGGGTACACGTAATTGTGAATAATTTCATCCTGTCTCTGATCTTTCAATCTATTTTACATTTGTTTAATGTTTTATCTTGAGCGTGAATGATGGGCAGATTTCAAAAATTCCTCTGACTCAACAGTTCTGCTTTTGAGACACAGGCAATATTATTCTAAAAATACAACGATTTCCTATATTCAGCTTCTGGTCCCTATCTGAACAAACTATTTACTGCAATTTACTGGCTTTGTTATGAAAGTATTTGTCATTAAGAATTTTATTTGTCATTTAAGTATTTTATTTTTCAAGTTAACTTAATGCCATGAGATTATTGGATGGTTTCTTATTCAAACATCAATTACCATACTTTTTGGAGTATAAAACGCACTTTCGCCCCACCCGCACCCCTAAAAGAGGGTGGAAATGTTGTTGCATCTTACACACCAAATAAAGCCATTTTTGGCTTCTGGAAACCCCTCTCCACCCATCCCATTTTCGCAGTGGGTTGGGGAGGCCTGCAGAGTGATCCTAGGGGCTGGGGAGGCAAAACCATTTTTTTTTCTTGTTTACCTCTTCAAAATCTTGATGCATCTTATACTCGAGTATGTCTTCTAGTTCAAAAAATATGGTAAGTCTAATCTTGTTTTGTTTTTGTAAGAGCAACTTAGATCATCCGAGGTGGTGCAGTGGTTAGAGTGCAGTATTGCAGGCCACTTCAGCTGACTGCTAGCTGCAGTTTGGGGGTTCAAATCTCACCGGCTCAAGGTTGACTCAGCCTTCCATCCTTCCGAGGTGGGTGAAATGAGGACCCGGATTGTTGTTGGGGGCAATATGTTGACTCTGTAAACCGCTTAGAGGGGGCTGAAAGCCCTATGAAGCGGTATATAAGTCTAACTGCTATTGCTATCTATCTATCTATCTATCTATCTATCTATCTATCTATCTATCTATCTATCTATCTATCTCTATATCTCTATCCATCTGTCTGCCTATATATCCATATCTCCTATCTATCTATCTATCTATCTATCTATCTATCTATCTATCTATCTATCTATCTATCTATCCATCCATCCATCCATCCATCCATCCATCCATATCTCTTATCTATCTATCTATTTAGAGCCGAGGTGGCACAGTGGGTAGAGTGCAGTACTGCAGGCCACTTCACCTGACTGCTATCTGCAGTTTGGCGGTTCATATCTCACCAGCTCAAGGTTGACTCAGCCTTCCATCCTTCCGAGGTGGGTGAAATGAGGACCCGGATTGTTGTTGGGGGCAATATGCTGACTCTGTAAACAGCTTAGAGAGGGCTGAAAGCCCCATGAAGCAGTATATAAGTCTAACTGCTATATCTATCTATCTATCTATCTATCTATCTATCTATCTATCTATCTATCTATCTATCTATCTATCTATTTCTATATCTCTATCCATCTGTCTGCCTATATATCCATATCTCCTATCTATCTATCTATCTATCTATCTATCTATCTATCTATCTATCTATCTATCTATCTATCTATCTATCTATCCATCCATCCATCCATCCATCCATCCATCCATATCTCTTATCTATCTATCTATTTAGAGCCGAGGTGGCACAGTGGGTAGAGTGCAGTACTGCAGGCCACTTCACCTGACTGCTATCTGCAGTTTGGCGGTTCAAATCTCACCGGCTCAGGGTTGACTCAGCCTTCCATCCTTCCGAGGTGGGTGAAATGAGGACCCAGATTATTGTTGGGGGCAATATGCTGACTCTGTAAACTGCTTAGAGAGGGCTGAAAGCCCTATGAAGCGGTATATAAGTCTAACTGCTATTGCTATTGCTATCATCTAAATGCTGCCATTTGACTCCAGGCCTCTACCTTTTCCTTTTCCTATAGGTATCTGAGATATTTTGATTCTGGTATTATAGAACTTGCAGGCAATGCTAGATCTCTTATATTTTAATCTGATCAAACTCTGGATAGCTTCAGTAGTGTCTGCTAATTCACATGAAATTATTTTAACAAATCAGCCAGTGGATTTGGCATCTTTGTCCACCTATCGAGTCCTTCCCAAGGACCCAGAATAGGCAAATGTTGTTGTTATTACTATTATATATACAACAGTGTGAAATCACAACTGCATCTGAGCAACTCGTGCCTAATTTTAGCGCAGAGCAAAATTGGAAGGAATTTAAAGAATCCCAAGAGGCTTTTAGCAGTTGGCCTTCCAGGGATCCAGAGATATTATCTGTGGTTCTAAAATGGGCAGGAAGTCCTCAATTTGTGACCCCAATTGGAAGTAGATTTTCTATTGCTAAATAAGGCAGTTGTTAATTGCGTCAGGCTTTTGACATAGTGGTTAAATGAATCACAGGGTTGCTAAGTGAATCTGCCCCTCTCCATTGACTTTGCCTATTGGAAGCCAGCTAGGAAGTTTGCAAATTGTGATCATGTGACCTTGGGACATTGCAACTACCATAAATACATGCCGGTTGGCTCAGCCCCCGCATTTTGATTACATGACCATTGGGGTGTTTCAACAGTCATTAAGTGCAAGAAATGGTTATAAGTAACTTTTTTCAGTGCTGTTGTAACTCTAGAGCAGTGTTTCTCAACCTTGGCAACTTGAAGATGTCCGGACTTCAACTCCCAGAATTCCCCAGCCAGAATTCGCTGGCTGGGGAATTCTGGGAGTTGAAGTCTGGACATCTTCAAGTTGCCAAGGTTGAGAAACACTGCTCTAGACACTAAACAAATGGTTGTATGTATGAGGACTGTCTGTGTCCTGGAACGCCAAAGAATTCTTCTTGACGGGCTTTGTCCTTTTGTCATGTTTCTCCATCTGTTCTCTCTACTTTCTTCTATCTTCTTAGGCGGATTCTTGGCTTTATTGTCCTTTCACAAGTACCTCTTGGGTCAAATCCAAGAATTCCTTCCTGATAAGCTGGAGCGTAGCAGATTCACCTCTTAAGAGGCTTCGTCTTTCCTTCCAGGAAAACCAGCCTTCATTTTCAGCCTGTGTTATTTTTGTTTGCTTTCAAGGAAGAAAACAAACATGGCCCAGATTTACAGGTCATGTAGGTCCCATGAGCTTCATGTTCCCCCCAAAAAAGAAAAAGAAAGCAAAAGAAGAAAAAAGAAAAATAACACTCCCTGTCTTGATCTTCTCCAATGAACACCCATTTGCCAGTTCAGTAAGCATATTCTTTGAGACTCGGCTTCCTTATCCATTCCCTAAAGCTGCTCCAACCAGCTCAGCAAGAAGCAATGCAACAGCAACACACAATGTGCAATCAGGAGCCTTAAGGCTTAATCAGCCGCCCTCAGGAATCATTCAATAGCAATCAATCAGCCATTTCTCCCCCTCCTTGGTTTTTCTTTTCTTTCCTGAGTCTCCCATTCCCTAAAATCCCTGGGCTAAATTTCCATTTGGTCTCTTTGTCCGCTCACTGAAGAGCCACCTTGATGAATCATAGTTAGAGGTATTTAATCCTGGAATCTGTCATGGTAAGTGCTTTGCTCCAGGATGGTCCTCAAGTCAGAAGTGCCCTGGGAGTCCCCCGTCCCCCCCAAAAAAATGCCTCCATTGATTTTGAAGAGTTATAATGTCTAATTTATGTCCACCTGCTTTTCGGCACAGAATCTACCACAGGGTTTCTCAGCCGTGGCACCTTTAAGATGTGTGGACTTCAACTCCCAGAATTCTGTAGGCATTTGATAGGCGTTTTTAGATTGCCACCTCACTTTGTTATTTTTATTGGATCCTAAAGTCAGTAGCCATGATTCATGGTTCTGTATATCAACTTGCTATTGATAATTTGAAAAATTTATTCAGAGGCCATCAATGATTGCTTATGGTTGGCCATTTTTTTAAAAAAAAAAATGCCACTTACGTTATCTACATTCTATGAATAACACAGGAGGTGCTAGTGCCATTCTAATGATCTGTTTTACCTTTCCACTTTTATTTTTCAAATATTATTAAAATGTTAGCACCAGTATTTCCATTTTTTTTTCATGGCCGCTATGCTCTTAATTTAAAGCTTCCTGTTTACTGGCTCTACATTTATTTACAGAATAATAGAATAACAGAATTTGAAGGGATCTTGGAGTTCTAGTCCAAACTCCTGAAGGAAATGTCTGTCTGTCTGTCTGCCTGTCTATCAAATTTATTGGTCACCCATCTTACCACAGGGTGACTCTAGGTGACTTACAATTTTTAAAAGGATAAAACTGTAAAAAACCTGTATGTAACTTGGATAAAATACTCTGAAAATACAAATACGCAACCCTAACAAAATATTTAATCCTATTCTTTTAAATATAATTGAGATGTTATTATTATGTGGTTAATCTTTGGTGAGATTCACAGCCTTTGGGGCTGGTTGGTAGCTCAACAGCTCAAATCCTAACCAAGAACCTAGGAACTGTTAAGGCAACATCGGAGGATATAAGCTGTTCCAAGTAGGGTGGTTTTTTGTAGAATGTTCAAGTCTGATAAATTTAGAATTTCCAAATAATGAGGTATCCCTTTGGGTATTGCTCCAAGGGCTCCAATTACAATCGGGACAACACACGATTTCTTTTTCCACAGTAGCTCAACTTCAATTTGCAAGTCCCGGTACTTTGTGATTTATTATTATTATTATACAATTGTATCACAGCGGCCAGTTGTTTCGCCGGATTTGGCATTGGTTACTAGTCGGGCCCCACCCAGGGGCCTAGGACGTCGTAACGTATTATTATTATTAGTATTATTGTACAATTGTATCACAGCGGCCAGTTGTTTCGCCGGATTTGGCATTGGTTACTAGTCGGGCCCCACCCAGGGGCCTAGGACGTCGTAACGTATTTTCGTAATATGCGTGCAGATCCAAGCAGTGCGGCCTTTTGCATTTGACTGATGGTGATTTTGTCAATTTTTAACTGTTTTAAATGTAATTCCAGTGCTTTTGGAATAGCACCCAGTGTGCCAATTACCACTGGAATTACCACTGCTGGTTTGTGCCATAGTCGTTGAATTTCGATTTTTAAGTCCTGGTATCTTGCGATTTTTTCATGTTCCTTCTCGGCGACCCTGCTATCACCTGGTATTGCGATGTCTATGATTGTGACCTTATTTTTCTCAACCAGTGTGATGTCTGGTGTATTATGCGCCAGTATTTTGTCGGTTTGTATACGGAAATCCCACAAGATCTTGACCATCTGATTTTCTGTGACTTTTTCAGGCTGATGTTCCCACCAGTTTGTTGCGGTTTTAATATTATAATTTTTGCACAAATTCCAATGGATCATTTGTGCTACTGAATTGTGCCGCAATTTATAATCAGTCTGCGCGATTTTTTTACAGCAGCTGAGAATGTGATCAACAGTTTCGTCAGCTTCTTTGCAAAGTCTGCAATTGGCATCATCAGAGGATTTTTCGATTTTGGCCTTAATGGCATTTGTGCGGATAGCTTGTTCTTGCGCAGCCAGGATTAGTGACTCTGTTTCTTTCTTTAATGTACCTGTTTTTAACCATAACCAAGTTTGTTCACTGTCCACTTTATCTTTTATTTGTTCCAGAAATTGACCATGCAGTGCTTTGTTCTGCCAACTCTCCATTCTTGATTTTATCACATCTTTTCTGTATTCTTGTTTTGTCTGTTGGGCCTTCAGTAGATTTTTGTTCTTTACTTCGATTAATAGATGTTCTTGAGTGTCTTTTAAATAATCAGCCAGTGCATGTTTTTCTTCTTCAACTGTTTGCTTCACTTGTAATAATCCTCTGCCACCTGATTTTCGGGGCAGATATAGTCTATCAGTATCACCACGTGGATGTAAACTGTAGTGTATTGTCATTAGTTTCCTGGTTTTTCGGTCCAAAAGGTCCAAATCAGCTTGTGTCCAGTTAACTATGCCAGCTGTGTATCTTATAACTGGTATTGCCCAGGTATTTATGGCCTTGATTGTATTTCCACCATTCAATTTAGATTTTAAAATTTTCCTAACTCTGTTGGTGTACTCTCGCCTGACAATAGTTTTTACTTCTCCATGCTTGATGTTATCCAACTGCAGAATGCCTAAGTATTTGTAGGCTTCATTTTCTTTGCATTTAATTAGTTGGCCATTGGGCATTTCAATTCCCTCAGATGCAGTGATTTTGCCCCTTTTTATGGATACAGTGGCGCATTTTTCATGCCAAACTGCATTGAAATATCGGTGCTGAATACTCGGACTGTATTTGTCAATGATTGGATTTCTATTTCTGACTTTCCATAGAGTTTCAAATCATCCATATATAGTAAATGCGAAATTTTTTCAGCTTTTTTGGCTGTTTGGTAGCCTAATTTCATTTTTTTTAAGATTACTGATAGTGGGATCATTGCGATGATGAAGAGAAGAGGTGAAAGTGAATCACCCTGGAAAATTCCTCGCTTGATATTAACCATTCCGTAGCTCTCATTCCCTACTGCCAACTCAGTTCTCCATTGTTTCATTGCCTTTTCAGTAAAGGATGTAATATTTTTGCTAATGCCAGTTGTTTCTAAGCATTTTATGATCCAACTATGTGGCAGTGAGTCAAATGCCTTTTTGTAATCAATCCAGACCATATTCAAGTTCGTTTTTCTGTTCTTACAATTTTCTAATATCATTTTATCAATTAGAAGCTGATCTTTTGTGCCCCTGCTCCTTCTTTTGTTGCCTTTTTGCTCTACTGGCAAGATGTTGTTTGTTTCCAAATAATCCATCATGTTATCTGCAATAATGCCTGTGAGTAATTTGAAGGTTGTTGGTAAGCATGTTATTGGTCTATAGTTTTCAGGTGTTGTTCCTTTAGTTGGATCTTTCTGAATCAAGTATGTTTTTCCAGTTGTCAACCATTCATCAATTTGGCCCTTTTGTAAAATTTCATTCAGTTGCCTGGCCAATATTGCATGTAAACTGGTCAGATATTTGAGCCAGAAACCATGTAATTGGTCCTTTCCAGGTGATGTCCAATTCTTTACCTTTTTAACTCGATTTTTGATCATCTCAGTTGTTATTTCTAATACTTGCATTTGTTTGTTGCCAATGCTTTTCTCAAAGTCATGTATCCACTTTGCTTCCTTGTTGTAGTCCTTTGCATTTTCCCACAATTCTTTCCAGAATTCAACTGTGGCCTGCTTTTCTGGTTTTTCACTTTTGGTGTCACCATTCACATTAAGACTTTGATAAAAACGCCGTTGGTCTGATCGAAATTGCTGATTTTGTTTATATTGGATGATTCGTGCCTCATATCTTTCAATTTTTCTAGCTGTTGCTGTTATCTGCTGTTTTACAATCTCTACAGCTTCATTGATGTTTCTTGTATCCAATCTATATCTTCTGATTAGCCAATCTATGATTTTGTTGTTTTTAAGCCGTTGCTCATGCATGTTCTTTAAGTTGCTAGCATCTGCCCTTAATTTTTTGACTTTTTGTTCTAATCAGATTTTCCACTTTGGCTTTGATGCTTTTTCTGTTGTGTTACTAGGTACTTTGATTTTAATGCCTAGTTCATTAGTGACTATTACAGCTGCGCTGTACATTAACTGGTTTGTTTCCAAGATGGATCCCGGTTCAATTGTTGAAAACACTGCATTAACCATTTTCATGATAGGGGCCAAAATTTTCTTAGGCACAGTTTTTAGTGATGGTAAACGTTGCCTTTCCTCATTAAGCAGAAAATGCTCCATGATCTTATCCTTCAATTCTTTTTGTTTTTGAGTTAGTTCATCAGTTGGTTCAGTGATAACTGGTTCTAGTGGTGGTGATGTTATTTCCTCCCTGAGAGCTTCTTCTGGGAGTTCTACTATAGTGTCTTTAGTTGTGTCTTGAATATCAGTTATTTCCGCTTGTGATATTGTTTTTTGGGTTTTGCAATTTGCCTGAATTTCCTCATGTTCAACTTCACTAAACACTTTATTCCGTATAATAAATCGCCTTTGATCTGCTAGTCGTTGTTCACTAACATTTGAATCTGGATATTGTTGTTTCCATAATTCATACATTCGCTTTAAATATCCTCTTTTTTCTGGCTCTGAGTTGTAGTAACAGGCCATTATGGCATTATTATTATTATTATTATTATTATTATTATTATTCCATTGGCTTTCCTTGATAAGGTAAAAAGCATTTCACTAATATCATACCATGTTAATCCCATGTGGAACTTTAGTTTAATTTCACTTCAGGGAAAGGAAGCTGCAGCAAAAGTTTCAAGGAGGGAGAGTTATCGAAGAGAGTTCACTTATGACATGGTGTAGATATGTTTTTATTATTTATTTCATTGATATGCTATCCGTTTCACTAATAAGGCAATTCTGACAGATAGCTTTCTCAGTGTACCAAGAAATTAATTAATTAATTAGATTTATACTTCCCCTTTCATTTATCAGATCAAGGGCTTGCATCAGTGATGGGATTCAAAAAAAATTTACTACCAGTTCTTGGGCACGGCTTGGGGGGTGTAGTGTGGCTTGGTGGGCATGGCAGGGGAAGGATACTGTAAAATCTCCATTCCCTCACCACTCCAGGGGAAGGATACTCCAAAATCCCCATTTCCTCCTGATCAGCTGGGACTCGGGAGGCAGAGAATAGATGGGGGCGGGGCCAGTCAGAGGCGGTATTCACTGTTTCTCCGAACTACTCAAAATTTCCGCTACCGGTTCTTTAGAACTGGTCAGAATCTGCTGAATTCCACCTCTGGCTTGCATCATATATTAACTGCTTTGCTCTGTTTCTCCCAGCCACCATCACTGAATCAAGTAGGCTGGGCTTAAGTTGTCTCAACTCTAGATAAATGGTTTTCTATGTCCAATTGAGCATGGAGCCCACAACATTGGAAAGAAGGAACCTTCAAGACAAGAGTTTTATTCTCAGCATACAGCTAATACACCCAGTGCAGGCATGTGATTTATAATCCTAACCTAAATAGTCAGCAATCTAGCCTTACTGTTTTAAGGATCCATTTCCAGTGTTTGTTTCATGAAAAAAAATTTTAATCAATGCAGACAGCTAAGTAATGCAAGCAGGCATCTCCATAGCCTAATCTGTGTTGGGTTATGGTGTCGAGGATACTTGACGCTATGGTATGCCACATTGAGTTGTAGTATTAAGGGTACTTCAGAAGCCTATAAATGCAATTATATTCCTATTTATGCAACCAGCATTGTAAGAGAAGAAGTAGAAAAGGGATCCATTGATCCAGTCCATTAAAGCTGATGCAAAACAGAACCAGTCACATGCAGGCTTGAACTATTAGCATGTTGTAGGAACACTGAAGCCAGTGGTGGGATTCACAATTTTTTTACTACCCATTGTGGTGTGGCTTTGTGAGTGTGGCATGGTGTGGCTTGGCGTGGCTTGGTGGGCATGGCTTAATAGGCGTGGCAGGGGAAGGATACTGCAAAATCCCCATTCCCTCCCCATTCCAGGGGAAGGATACTGTAAGATCCCTATTCCCTCCCCACCCCACTAACCTGCTTTCCAGCTCTGTTCTCCTGTTCAGGGCAACAAAAGAAGATCAGCTGGGAGGGAATGGGGGCGAGGCCAGCCTAATTGCCGGTTCTCCAAACTACTCAAAATTTCTGCTACTGGTTCTCCAGAACCTGTCAAAACTGGCTGAATACCACTGAAGCCCACTAGATTAACCCATATGACTTACCTAGACCTGGGGAGGGGTGGAAATCAGCATCTTAAAAGCAAGCATTTCCATTAATCATCCAAGGGCTGATGCCGGCCTTAAGAGCCTTAGACCAAGTTATGGCTACTGCTAATTGGGGCCAATGGGGAAGGAGTGAAGGAAACAGTGAAATACTCTATAGCTGCAGAGACTCATGGAATACAATGCTGCTAAGGCTCATGGGATATTAGGCACTCCCTAAAGTAGCATTTTTTTAAAGGTGTGGTTTGATGCTCTCAGGGGGTCCACAAAATTAAAATTATTTGGCAAATATTAAAAACATTTGCTGTTCTCGTCTTTTTATTTTTCTTTAAATATAAATTTGTTTCACGAAAAATCACATTCATATTAATATCCATCTAATGTTAATATCTAATTGTTGCTTATTTTACATGATTTTTATGTGATTCAATAAATACTCTATGAAATATCGATTTAAATTTTTAATATGGTAAGTGTGGATGAATGTAACCCGTACAAATAAACACTCTTTTGAGACCCTCCTTAATTTTTAAGAGCAGGAAAAAGACCCAGAGAGCAAAAAAGTTGAAGAAATCCTGCCCTTAGCAACTTTTAAGATGTGTGAACTTCGACTCGGTGTGGACTTCAGTGCTGGCTGGGGAATTCTGGGAGTTGAAGTCCATGCATCTTCCAGCTGCCAAGGTTGAGAAATGCTGCTCTAGAGAGAAAGTCGCTTGGACTAATAGGCACGGAATGCCCTTTTATTAATAATATTACTCATGTGTGCACCTGGGGACCAATTGAAAACAAACAAGAGCCACTGATCCAAGCACATTATAGTTGTGCTTCAAAATAAAGGATCAACCTAAAGGCACTCCGGATCATTTAGGGGGGCAGAGAGGACGTTGCCCAACGTAAACATGGGGAAGTAAATCAAAATGTACCCTGCAATTCTAATGATTCCCTGGAGTAGGAATAAACATCCTCAAGCTGTTCCTCTGAGCCAAACTTCTAACTAGAATAGAATGGAATGGAATGGAATGGAATGGAATGGAATGGAATGGAATAGAATAGAATAGAATAGAATAGAATAGAATAGAATAGAATAGAATAGAATAGAATAGAATAGAATAGAATAGAATAGAATAGAATAGCAGAGTTGGAAGGGACCTTGGGGGGTCTTCTAGTCCAACCCCCTGCCTAGGAAGGAAACCCTACACCACTACAGACAAATGGCTGTCCAATCTCTTCTTAAAAACTTCCAGTGTTGGAACATTCACAACTTCTGGAGGCAAGTTGTTCCACTGATTAATTGTTCTAACTGTCAGGAAATTTCTCCTCAGTTCTAAGTTGCTTCTCTCCTTGATTAGTTTCCACCCATTGCTGCTTGTTCTACCCTCAGGTGCCTTGGAGAATAGTTTGATTCCCTCTTCTTTGTGGCAATTGCTGAGATATTGGAAGACTGCTATCATGTCTCCCCTGGTCCTTCTTTTCATCAGACTAGACATACCCAGTTCCTGCAACCATTCTTCCTATGTTTTAGCCTCCAATCCCCTAATCATCTTTGTTGCTGTTCTCTGCACTCTTTCTAGAGTCTCCACATCTTTTTTACATTGTGGCGACCAAAACTAACCACTGCTCTTATCAGAAGGAAAGCAGGTATCCAGCAGAGAGAAAGGAAGGTGATGTTTTTCTACAGCTTCTCTAGTTCTACTAGGTCCGTTTCACTGACCAACCCTTATAAAGTTAAAGATAAAGGTTTCTCCTATTCAGTCATATCTGATGCTAGGGGGAGGTGCTCATCTCTGTTTTTGAGTCAAAAGACACATTTCCGTGGCCGTGTGGCCAGCATAACTATATGCCCAGGTGCACAGAACGCTATTACCTTTTGATGCTTTCCAACTGCTAGGTTGGCAAATGTTGGCAGAAGCTGTTCCTGTAGGCAAATAATGAGAGCTCACTCCGTTGCACAGTGTTTGAGTCTTGAATCTGGGCTGTCAACTTTCCAACTAACAAGTTCAGCGTTCTAATCACTGAGCCATCGTGCCCCCTTAACCCTCATAACAAGACAAATTCAAACCATTTATATAGGGGCGAATTTTCTGCTCATCATTGCCAAATGAAAATAGGTAAGGACCCAAGAAGAGCCATGTTCTCATTATATGCTAAATAACTAAACACACACACACACACACACACACACAGAGGAATGGACTCAATGACACATGACAAATTTGTGCAAAGCTTCCTTGGACCCAGCTATTATCTACTTTTACAGCAGGATCTGTGAATCCAGGAGAACTCACAAATTGCACACTGACTCTGAAGGGGCAATACTACCCGGAGACTATCATCAAAGCTCTCCAGTTTCCAGATCCTCAGGATCCAAAATCCATAGACAGTCTTGGAAAGGTTGAGCTGAAGCCTCCTCTTCCATATCCAGATCCCACCGTTCTCTAGCCACTGAGACACAAGAGCCTAGACTAGAGAGATACAGATGGGTATATTTGATAGTGTCATGTGTCACACTCAAGCGTAAACACGAACAGCAAATGAGAAGGCCTCCAGGAATGTGTTCTCTATAATTGTATCTATTATAGAAAGGGAATTAATAATTACGATACAGACTGATCAGGTATAGAGGCAAATATTCATTATCGTAACACATCCTTCCAGCCTTTTGTCAATTAGGCATTATTTTCCACATGTTTCTACATTTGAAAATTGGCTCACACTTCTAATTTATTAACACTGTGGTATATCCTTTACCGAGGCTGCACTGTAATTTCTAAATTACTAGTCATTGCATAGTCTAGGTATCTTCCATATTTCATTAAATTCACAAAAAGCTTCGTGAAACAAAATAGACATATCTCTAATTACTGCAAGAATGAAAATTTAAATTTGCAATCTCATTGCTGTTGAAGGAGATTTAATGTTGGAATTATATATCCATGTATTATAATTCTAGAACATGCTGGCTTGCAACTAAATTCAACTACATTTCATTTACTGTACTTATTCTTTTCTCAATAACATCTTCTTGACAGTTGCTTCTTCAGATCTCCCAATGAGTCAGAAAATCAAATCAAGTAGTTCTGGAATCTCTTTTTTTCTATCTCCTTGTCTAATTCCAATTTATAAATATGACCCAAGACAGCCACATGTATATGAGTTGAAAGTATGTATATATAGCAATATAGCAATAGCAGTAGACTTATATACCGCTTCATAGGGCTTTCAGCCCTCTCTAAGCGGTTTACAGAGAGTCAGCATATTGCCCCCAACAATCTGGGTCCTCATTTTACCCACCTCGGAAGGATGGAAGGCTGAGTCAACCCTGAGCCGGTGAGATTTGAACCGCTGAACTGCTGATCTAGCAGTAGCCTGCAGTGCTGCATTTAACCACTGCGCCACCTTGTTTAGGATTATAGTATTACTGAATAGCTGCTCCCTCTAAGCAAAATTCCACCCATATTTGTTGTTCTCATCATTCTTGTTCCTATAGAACAGGGGTGTCAAACTCAAGGCTGTGGAGCAGATGCGGCCCACAGGGGGCTTAAATCTGGCCCATGGGGCCAGCCTGGAAATAGCAAAGGAGTGGCCTGCAGTGCCTCTGGCAGCCAAAACAGGGTGCAGGGCAGGGATGGGTTCCGCCTTCTTTTACTGCCGGTTTGCTCAGAGACATGTTTCATGTGCTTGCTTCATGCATTCTATGCGCGCACGTGCAGTAGTGAAAAAAACATGCGCAGAAGCAAAAAAACCAAGATGGCGGCTCATATTGTGCCGCCGATAGAACTGGTTCGAGGGCATGGCTGGCCGAGTTACCACCTCCTCGGCCGAACCGGTTTGAACTGGTAGGAACCCACCTCTAGTGCAGGGGGGCTGTGTGTGGCCCCCATGCCCCATTTTGGCTGGCAAAATGCTGTGGGAGGCAGTGCATCCCATCTCTCCTCCCCCCCCCCACTGGCCAGCTCGCAGAGGAGAGCTGCAATGCTGATCTGGCCCTCGAAGAAACCCGATTTGATACACTTGCTATAGAATGCCTATCATTTCATTCCTTTGTCCTTGGTTGCTGGTTGCTGAATGAATTGATTCATTCAGGGGAACGAATTTTGGGTTTCAGTTCATGGGATACGAAATATAAATTTTGCTTCTGTTGGTATAAAATATTCTGAAGAAAATGAAGAACTTTTGGCTCTTTGCAATGGATTCATGCGGTGAGCTGTCAGGGTTTTAGTGTGAAATATCTTGCAAGTTAAACATCTGAAGATCTGCCTTGGCTCTTCACAACTAGGCTGAATTTTTCACGAATTGAAAAGCCAAGAAAGGCTGTTCAGTCTGAGACGAATAATATTATTTTTCACTTTGGCCTTAGATTGAGCATAGGTACAGGGCGCAGCCTGCCCCGTCATATAACAGTGCTTAGAATGCAGTATTGCAGGCTATTTCTGCCAGCTGCCTACAATTTGGCAGTTCAAATCTCAGCAGGCTGAAGGTTGACTCAGCCTTCCATCCTTCCGAGGTGGGTAAAATGGGGACCCAGATGTTGGGGGCAATAGGCTGACTCTGTAAACCGCTTAGAGAGGGCTGTAAAGCACTTTGAAGCAGTATTCAAGTCTATGTGCTATTGTGCTATTGCTATATGGAGGCCAGCAGATTGGGATCCTAGCCAAAGTCCCCAATTCATTAGCTCCTTTGCACATATTCTTTACTTGACAATGTAGAGGGGTGTAGATATTGATCCTGCTGTGACCAAGCTCTGGCTCCCAAATATATAAATGTCTTCTTGCTATCTGGCTTCTGAATCAAGGAAGTGTTTTTTAAAAAAATTCCTCAATACTTCATGGGTGTTTATATATATATTTGGGAATACCAGGGGTTGTGACTTAAATATATACCTTTCACCCTGGCCTGGCTGATAAGGAGTCGAGCTCTGTAGCTCAATGGTTAACACATCTGCCTAAGAGGCAATAGAGCACAGGTTCGATTCCCAGCAAGGGTATGGCTAGCTGATGAGAGCTAAATAGCTTGAAATAGATCTATACTAGTCTCCCTTTATTTATTTATCAGCACAAATATAACAAATGTAACAAAAAGGCAACAGTAAAAAATATTGGGTTTCTGTCTGGATGGTCTCTTGTGACGAGCCAAAGGACAGAGAATGGAAGTGTGACCTTCCTCCCATATTTGGGCATACCAGGGGTTGTGACTTTATATATATGTGTGTGTGTGTGTGTGTGTGTGTAATATTTGTGCTGATATATATATATATATATATATATATATATATATATATATATATATATATATATATATATATATATATATATATATATATATATATATAACAATGTCAGATCTGCATTTTTCCTCCTCTAATTTCATTTTAGCAATAGCAGTTCGACTTTCAGCCCTCTCTAAGCGGTTTACAGAGTCAGCATATCGCCCCCACAGTCTGGGTCCTCATTTCACCCACCTCGGAAGGATGGAAGGCTGAGTCAACCTTGAGCCGGTGAGATTAGAACCACTGAACTGCAGATAACAGTCAGCTGAAGCGGCCTGCAGTACTGCACCCTAACCACTGGGCCACCTCGGCTCCTAAAAATACCTTTTTCTGGTATTAAGTACTGCTGGATCAATTTCCAGGTTATGTGTCAGTTACACAAGGTTTCAAAGCCCAACACATCATAGCTTCTGAAAGTTAAAGACAAGCTTTGCATTAAAATGTATATTTCCCCCCATAACCTATAGGTTTTGCAATTTTTTTTATTCTGAAGACTACATTTCAGAATTCAGAGAACTATATTCCTATCTGCCTAGAAGTCTAAGAAGATACGTTAGTTCTCTTAAAAGTGAAGATAAAAAGCAAAACTTAACACCGTCCCTGTTTCCTGGTTTGCAGTAAATCATTTGCCCAGGTCTTGACAATCATTGAAACAATGAGTACTTTATTCTGTCCTCTTGCCACACTACATATATATTCAATAAGCATCCCTTGAATATTAATGGTATTTACAATGTTGCATTCTCATGAATTTAATCCTATTTCCATATATTGTGCTCTCTCTCACTCTACTATATTAATCTCTACTCTACTGAACTCTACCATATTTATCTCCGCCTTTCTAAACCTATTAACATGATTTGCATGAAAACCTTATAAAATGGGTGAGTCACATTATTTCAAGCAGCAACGTAATTTCCTGAATGCTGTGCAGGAATGGAAGAAAACTTCCACAGGAAAAAAAGCACATAGAAATATTAACATTTATTGAGAATGAAAATGATGCTCATTTCTGATATTTAATAGACTATTTGTGACCAGTTAATCTGCCCCAAATTCTCAACATTGTAAGCTTGAGATTTGGGACTCTGGTTATGAAAGATTATTTCTTGATCTATTTTCATTAGGCCAGCAATCTTATCCATAACTCTATCTTCCCCTACACCAAATTAGCCAATCACATAAACAGGTCAGTTTGTGCTGGCCTCATAAATCTGAGATAGTGCAGCCTATGACCTTTGCAATAAGGTACCTGTATTGTGCAGAAATGAACGCATTAGCAACATCTTGCTAATTTCATCATAAACGGCTCTGCGCTTGATGAATTTACAGCATTTGAAGCTGAACAAATGACTTTGGCTGCCTCCGTCTCTCTGGCACGACTCCTTAGAAAAACAAGATTTGCAGCTTTAAGATGCCTCGCATCTGGTAATAGATCAAAACTAAATAACATTTCATTCAGTAAAGTAAAATGTGTATATGCATAAATCAAAATTGTCCTCCTATTGCACATTGATAGATTGCAAAGGCAGCCAAGGGAATTTAAGGCTAAACAGCCTTATACCTGCTTCTAAGTCAGTCTTGTACCAAAAAACGAAGACCGTTGGCAAGCAGTTCCTGGATTGCAAGTAATCTTGGAAGTGTAACCTTGAGCCTTTTATTCTTAATTCCCCTTTGAAGCTCCTGCATCTTGATGAGTTTCTTTGTGTGCCTCTAGTTAAAGTGATTGCCCTGGATCCTGTCTTCCTGCTTAATGGGGTAATCCTGTTCCTGGCGCTTTGTCTTTTCCTATCCTGGGGGTTAATTCTGCCAGGAAAAAGGAAAAGGGAAGTTCCAGGTTAATTATTTTCAGCCTGGTTCCCCTTACCTTAACGGCTGTACTTAAGTGTTCCTTTCAGCTGGTGCTTTTGCCTGGGGTTTTCTTAAAGGTGGAAGGGCTGATTTGAGTCTCTTGGCACTGTTTTCTGAGGTTTCTGGTGCTATGAGGTTTCTGGCACTGTCCTTTTGGGGTATACTTCTCACAGAAGCAACTTTTTAATCATACACCCAAGCCTTCTACTTAAACAATTAGCTGACATTAATATGCTGCATAGGGTACCACCAACATGTAGCTCAGTTCTTGGCTTTCAGATTGTTTTTTTTCCTTCTGGTGTATTTGTTGTGAATGGTCTGCAAACCAGTGCTTTACTCCTTTGGCCACTGAGATAGTATTCTGCTTACTTAACCAGTTTGGAGGTTGGGAAGAAAAAGATGTATTGCATGTCTTCTACATTCCTGCTTAAAAGCTGGCAGTAACACTGAAGTAGAAGCAAAGATGGTAAGCATTACTGGTCAGTTGTCTGTGTCTCTGCATTTCCACTGCTTATTGGCCCAATTAGCAATAGCAATCAATAGCAATAGTTAGACTTATATACCGCTTCATAGGGCTTTCAGCCCTCTCTAAGCGGTTTACAGAGTCAGCATATTGCTCCCAACAACAATCCGGGTCCTCATTTTACCCACCTCGGAAGGATGGAAGGCTGAGTCAACCTTGAGCCTGGTGGGATTTGAACAGCCGAACTGCTGAACTGCAGTCAGCTGAAGTGGCCTGCAGTGCTGCATTTAACCACTGCGCCACCTTGGCTCTTAATTATTAGTGTTGTAGTGTTACTGAGCAGTTGGGGCAGAGAAATAGATTCTGCTTTATGAATATTCATATTGGAGAGGTACAAAATCTCATGTATGATGGGATGATAAAACAGGCATCTGAATTTGGCAGTCCTCTGCAGGACCACAAACGGGTGGGCTTCAAAAATTTGAGCAATGGGTTCTCTGCCTGGTTTCTGGGTGGGTGTGACCATGGTGGGTGTGGCCTATTCGGCCTTCTGCACCATGGTGGTGGGGGGCTGGTTTTCACCTTCCCCAGGTTCTGGAGGCTTTCCTTGAGCCTCTGGAAGGGTGAAAACTTCCTCCCCTGGGCTGTGGAGGCCCTCTGAAAGCTGGAACTTCTAGGAGACCCATTTCCCCCCTCCCCAAGCCTCTGTGCAGGCCCTGCACTTACCTCACATTCAAAATGGGCTGTGTGGAGACCCCTGGGAGGGGAGGGGCAGGGTGAGAGAAGTGGGGCAGGGTTGGGTGGGAGGGGCCAGACAAGGGTAGGATTTGGAGATTTTCCGCACTGGCCATAAGGTTAGCTATGGGTTCTACCAAACCCGGGTGAACTCGTAGCAGCCCACCCCTGATCGCAAATGAAAAGCATGCCTGCCCTCCCCCTGATTAAGAGACACCTTGACAATTAGCACAAAACAGAAGAAAATTTAAAGTGGGAGGAAAGAACAGCCAGAAACAAGGAAATAAACTTCCTCTTTCATTTGAGTATTAGGGAAAGGGTCCTAAGTGAGTCTCCAGGCTGCCTAATCTGTTTATTTCTGATTGGTTGCCAAACCCATTGCATGTTTTGAAGCCTAGATTCCTCCAGGATGGGGCTGACTCAGGAATTCTAGGAACTGAAGTCCACAGGTTATAAGGGAGCCACAGTTGCCCACCCCTGCTACAGGGCTAACTCTGATTCCGATTATCTGCTCTTGCTCAGCCCTGACTCAATTAAGAAGGCAATATTTTGACAATTCAAGGTGAATATATAGGTATAGGTTCTATAAAGATATAAATAGCAATAGCAATAGCAGTTAGACTTATATACCGCTTCATAGGGCTTTCAGCCCTCTCTAAGCGGTTTACAGAGTCAGCATATCGCCCCCACAGTCTGGGTCCTCATTTCACCCACCTCGGAAGGATGGAAGGCTGAGTCAACCTTGAGCCGGTGAGATTTGAACCGCTGAACTGCAGATAGCAGTCAGCTGAAGTAGCCTGCAGTGCTGCACTCTAACCACTGCGCCACCTCGGCTCTCGCACGTATGCGTTAGTCATTCTTGACTCTAGGGGGCAGTACTCAACTCCATTTCAAAGCCAAAAAGCACTGTCTGAAGACGTTTCCATGGTCATGTGGCTGGCATGACTAAACGCCGAAGGCGCATGGAACGCTGTTACCTTCCCACCAAAGGTGGTCCCTATTTTTCTACTTGCATTTTTGCACTCTTTCAAACTGCTAGGTTGGCAGAACAAGGTGACTATATTCCTCCTCTATATTTAATTGGTAGTTTGCAACTTTATCTGTCTTCTTGCCCATCTAAAACAAATACAAGCTATTCAATAAACAGGCTTAGATATCTAAGGCAATAATTGTTTGCAACATTTTGCATACTTTTCCTGATCTTGCTGTCTTGCCATTCTTTTCACAGTCCAGATAGATATATAGATGGTTGCGTTCTGAACAGCATGGGAAGAAAAATATTTTGGAGAGGAGAATCTTCTGTTTTCCTTCCCTTCCCTTCCCTTCCATTGTAGAGTAATGATTAGTCCTACATCCTGAGAAAGATCTGGGGTTCTTCATTCCATTTCTTCCTTCTGCATGGCCTGGCATCAAAAAGTCATAGCAATAGCAATAGCAGTTAGACTTATATACCGCTTCATAGGGCTTCCAGCCCTCTCTAAGCAGTTTACAGAGTCAGCATATCACCCCCAACAACAATCCGGGTCCCCATTTCACCCACCTCGGGAGGATGGAAGGCTGAGTCAACCTTGAGCCGGTGAGATTTGAACCGCTGAACTGCAGATAGCAGTCAGCTGAAGTGGCCTGCAGTACTGCACCCTAACCACTGCACCACCTCGGCTCCAATCTTACACTTTGGAAGTTATACACATCTAATAAGCAGTAAAATGTAAAAATGAAGATGCCCCCTGATTAACCCCATGGAAAAATGTGTCCTTTCCTGTACTGTAATTGAAATGCCAAGTGCCTGCCTTGAGGAATGTTATGGTAATTTAGCTTAATAATTTTACCCCACAGAAATTCAGATGTTTTTATGGGGAATGCTATAAATAAAATAGTTACTAAAATAAATTGTAAAAACAAAAAAATCCTTCTGCAATCCACTCAACAGATACAGCCGTGGCCATAAAACCCCAGCTCTCCTCTATCAAGAGGGTTACATTAGGACTGTACTAGACTGTATTGCATTTTTTACTCATATGTTGGCCCATGAATCTGAGAAAGCATGCACACACTTTTTAAATGATGGTTTAAAAAAACTTATTGCATTTATAGTATTCATAAACTGACATGTAACTGGATCCAACAGTGATGAATGCAATTTTGTATGTAGGATCAGTGGTGGGATCCTACAGGTTTAACAACCGGTTCGATGATCGCGTGCTTTGCGCGCACACCAGTGGTGGGTTTCAAAAATTATTCAAACCTATTCAAAGGAGGGTGTGGCCTCCTTTGTGGGAGTGGCTTGCCACCCATGTGACCGGATGGGAGTGGCTTGCCACCCATGTGACCGGATATGAAGATGCCGACGACACTTGTCAGAACCACCTTAAATTACCTCACACACAGCACTGGCATGCATGAGAATAGGATGTAAACTTGTTTTTTAAAAGGCATCTTTGGTTTGCGTTAAAACAACTTCAACACACGCAATGTTCTGATTGCACCACAAACGCAGTAGTCATCCTTCCCTTTCACAGAGGCACTGAGTTTTATAAATATGAGCTTGATAGTGTAGAATAATCCTATCCAAGGACCAGTGGTGGGTTTCAAAAGAGTTTGGAACCTCTTCTGTAGGTGTGGCCGGCTTTCCGGGTCCACTGGTAGAGCCTCTTCTAACCGGTTCGGTAGATTTGACGAACCGGTTCTACCGAATAGGTGCGAACTGGTAGGAACCCACCTCTGGCTCACACGTGCACTTTGCGAGCGCATGCGCCTGACGTGCACTGTGCACGTGTGTACAGTTTTGAGAAAAAGTACCTTCCGCATTACTGCTGGAGAGGAAAACAGCTGTGGGGCAGCAATCTGCTCTGCCGTGGGACTCAGCTGAGAAGATATGGGTGAGTTAAGCGCAGGGGCGGCAGGCAGGCCCACTTCATCATCGGAGTAAACTGGTTCGCTCCCAGATGATGGTCAGAGCTACCGGTTCACCTGAACCAGTCTGAACTCGTAGAATCCCGCCCCTGTGACGTCCCAATTGGTTTAGAGGAAGCTGTGATAGCCAGTAGGGTCAGAGACAGTCTGATCTCTGAGGGGAGATATTCTACAGGGCAGGTGTCACAGCAGAAAGCCGCCTCTTTCTGGGCCCCACCAGAGCCGAGATGGCGCAGTGGTTAGGGAGCAGTACTGTAGGCCACTTCAGCTGACTTTTATCTGCAGTTCAGCGGTTCAAATCTCCCCAGCTCAAGGTTGACTCAGCCTTCCATCCTTCCGAGGTGGGTGAAATGAGGACCCAGACTGTGGGGGCAATATGCCGACTCTGTAAACCGCTTAGAGAGGGCTGAAGTCCCTATGAAGCGGTATATAAGTCTAACTGCTATTGCTATTGCTATGATACTCCCTGGCTGATGGGTCTGATGGGGCCCCCACAGCATGCCCATCCTGCCACACCTGATAGGGTGGGTGAAGAAACTGGAGTGCCTCAGAGGTCATCCAAAAGGTTCAACCAATGCCATTTCAGTCCAAAACCCAGGTCTGAATCCAGACTGAAGGAGTTTCAGGTAATCCGTTCAGGATCCCCTGAAGCTGCATGTGACCACATTTTCAACAGTAAGAAACATTTCAAAACGTTTGCAACCTTCTCAAGAGAAAATGATCCAGAATAGTTGGGTATTACCTTATATACGATGCTGCGTAAATATAGAATCCAAATTCACAGATAAGCTAAAAAATCTCTAGGCACGATTCTTATGTGTCAATTCCTACAGAGAAACGTTAGGGGAAATTCAATCCCAACCTTAAAAAACGAACTGTTCATTTATTTCTCAAACTGGAAGGATACCACAAACCAAACTTTGTAACCAAAATCTCAGCAATCTTTAAAATAGTAAAATTAGCATTGTTTTGGCTACCCCTAAACACCCTGTCAGATAGGATTTGAAACCCCAGCCTGTTTCTTCCAATCACAAAATAATTACCATTATTTTATAACTGGAATGCCTAAGAAAAGAAGAAAACAATAGGGTACCTCTAAGAATAAACTACGACAGTGAAAAGGAACTGTCAATTGTAGGTATTTGGGGTGCTTATCTTGCCTTTGAAGCATCCGTTGCTCCTTTTTAGCATTCTTGCATTTTTGCAACTAATTCAGCAACGTATCTTTGCTGGGTGTGAATTATGAAAGCAACATAATAACCTAATTATAAGAATTCATACATTTCCTAAAACTATGACATTTGCAATAGCCAGCCCTACATTGCTTTCAGATGTCCATTAAAAAGCTAAGGCTCTTTATTTACTGAACCCCGGGAGCCCAATTATCAATTTTACACAACAGTAACAGTTGTGCTGATTTTGAAGAATTTATTGCAGTTGCAAAAAAAAACCTCAAAAACCTCTTCAGAGATCAATATAATTTGTTTATCTGAAAGGACACAGAACTCCTCAGCCCGTTTGCTAGATTTAGCATCCTTTCTGCACCAAAAAGGTGAGTTATGGCAAACTGCCTCGTGCAGCAATTTTTCACTGGCAGAAAATCATTTCTGTGCGTTTTAATTGCACTTTTGAAGGAGACGAGCTGTTAATAGGGGGAGGTAGGGCAGAAAAAGACCAGAGATTCCATACCTTGCAGATTGATCTCTACCTGGGGGAAATCAGTTGATCTTCATAAACTATGGAGCTTCTGAACAAATCAGTTCATGCCAAAAGGAAACATTCCCCACAAACAAACACAATTTTCCTGGGGAAAAGGGCTTGGGCACATCAGCCTCACCTTCTCTGTATTTCTTCAGACGCGACAATTCTGCTATCACCATCTTGTAGAACGAAACAAACCATTAAAATCTCCTTACTCCAATTGTTCCTGAAATACGAGCACTCCATTAATCCAAGAATGGATTTATTCTACATTTTTATTGCCAGCTCTGAGAATAAAAGTGTTTAGAATTGAGTGGCAGATGAGGGATTTTTTTTTTCTCAACAGTGTTGGGGCCCGCTGGCAGCCAGCAGCAAAGTGAGGAGGTTGGGGAGGAACATGGGGCAGTCCTGGGGGCTGAGGAAAGCTCAGAGGAGGGCTCTGCGTCAGAGGCAGAGAGGGAGTTAGGCAGCACTGAGTCAGAAGAACAGCTGGAGCCTGTTCCCGGTGTGTGCATGCACAGAGCTGCCGGAAGACAAGAACAACTAAGAAAACAGGGTCAACTTAGGAGTAAAACCACACCTTAGTGATGATTGGCTCCTCCCATAGGAAACAAAAGAGGAATGAACGGGGAGCGGGCTTTTGCAGGAAACAATTCGTTCATTCAGTCGTTTCAAGAGTGGAAAGTTCTGGTTGTGAGTTTAAGAGACTCTGTGCCCAAGTTTGCCTTTCCCTGAGTTTGGAAACTAGTTATCCAATGAGATAAGGTGCATGTCGATAAACATTCTTCTGAAAGACTGTTTGCTAAGCCTTGCTGACTGTGAATGAAAGGAATTCATAGTCGGGTAAATAAAAAGATGTTTTGCAGGGACCAAGATTTTGCTTCCTGCTTTCTAAGGAAACCTGGGTCAGCACAAACACTTTCTTTGGTCTACAACTGGGCTATGGGAAACTGATTGGATGTTCTTCTTCTGCCTCAGGAGGAGGAGGAGGAGGAGGAGGGAAAGAAAGTAGTAAAAGCAAAGAACTGCCTCCATGACATACCACAAAGGTTGTCTCCCAGCAGCCATGATTGTTGCTAAAGGATTATTTGACGATTAAACAATTAAAATGGAAAGAGAGAGAGAAAAGCCACCAATGAATGGAAACATGCTTTTACAACTAAGCTGGTAAAGGAGATTTGCCTCCAACATGTGGGTGATGTTTGTTATCACTCCCTATGTGATAACCTGGTGAATGTAGGCCTTTACTAAAATGTGTTGACATTCATAAGTTCCATTTTGATTTAATTTATAGCTCACCTGATTCATAAAGTTCCAGGCAGGTTGTGACATTCCCTCATTTCATTAATCCTCCCCCAACACTCCCGAAATGGGCCATTAGTCTTTCCATTATGGAGAACTGAGGCAGAAACACCCTGTGACTTTTCTAATAACATTGAGGAAATCCATGGCTCACTCCAAGAATCACTTCTCCAGCCACCTTTCATAATTTCTCAGAACCTCGGAAATTTATCTTCAGTTGCAGGAAAGAACATTCGGCGGCTTCAGTCAGCATTCAACTAAGCATTCTGAATAGCTTTGAGAATACACAAAAATAGCTATCTGCTTTATTGGTTTTTTCAGACATGGAGTAGTGATGCCAACTGCCTTGCTAAAGACCCTGGGGCATCCTGCTATGAGGGGAGGGCTGAAACATGTTCTAGAACAGTGTTTCTCAACCTTGGCGACTTTAAGTCCTGCGGACTTCAACTCCCAGAATCCCCCAGCCAGCACAGCTGGCTGGGGGATTCTGGGAGTTGAAGTCCACAGGACTTAAAGTCGCCAAGGTTGAAAAACACTGTTCTAAATCATTTATCACATCTAAGAAACAGCAGTGAAAAAATATTGACTTATGATCCTTCCGGTGATCACATGACTTTGGGTGTCTGGCAACTGGCATGCATTTTTAATGCAGCACCCTGGAGTTCTGTGATTGTCGATCACGACCCTCCCAGTCAGGTGCCAAAAAGCAAAGTCAATGGGGTCCATTGCAGGTTCATTTAGCAAGCACGTGATTCGCTTAGCAACTGTGTCAAAAAGGGAAATCAACTCAACCGCCTTCTTAACAATGGAAATTCTGCTGAATGTAAAGATGTAGAGATGTCGCCGAGGATTGCATTATTGTTGTTGGCGGGAAAACGGGATATAAATGAAACAAAAAAGGAATTGATTGTAAATTTAATAATGGCTAAATATTGGGGACGAAATTTGGATATTGAAAGACATGAGTGGTATCATGAAATTTGAAGTATGGCAATAAATGGTAAATTAACAACGGAAAGAAAACTTTAAAAAGGGATGATTAAAGTAAATAATTGTAATGGGATATGGGAGGATTTTATAAAATCAGTGTTAGTGGAAGGCAAAGGGAATAAACCTACCCAAGAATATATGTTGTTTTGGAGGGTATAAGGGCACAATTGGAATATATTGTATTATCTAAGAAATATAAGGGGAGGAAGGTCTCCAGGGGGTGGTGGGTGCACTGTAATATATATGGGTTTTTATTTTTCTTTTGTCCTTTTTTTGTATTCAGTTGTATATGTACTGTTTGTATGATTTATGTTTAAAAAAATAAAAAAAATAAAAACAATGGAAATTCTGTCCCAATTGTGGTCATAAGTTGAGGAACACCTGTGGTCAGCTGGGCCTTTACAAGTCAGTAAGATTTTCACAGAGGAATCTGGCATCATGAACTTCCTTGCATGCCACTGACACAGCCGCTGTAATTGGAATTAGGTAGATTGACATCATGGGAAACCATGGAGACTTAGATTAGTAAATCTGGATCAGAGGGGAAATTAAAAATTTTTAATACCAGTTCTGTGGGCGTGGCTTGGTGGGCGTGGCAGGGGAAGGATACTGCAAAATCTCCATTCTCACCTCACTCTGGGGCAGCCAGAGGTGGCATTTGCCAGTTCTCCAAACTACTCAAAATTTTCACTACCGGTTCTCCAAACTACTCAACATTTCAGCTACCAGTTCTCCAGAACCTGCTGGGTTTCACCCCTGGGCTGGATGGGACTTGATCAGAATTTGTTAAATGAAACCATATGAATATTGCCTGCAGGCCACAATTCTAATTGCATTTAACTTTCTTTTTTTTTTAATGCAGGAAAATCCCTCTTGTGCCCACCTTACTAACTGGATAGTTGGAATAGTGCATAAATCTCAATAAACACCATTTCTTCAAGTCATCGCTTTGCTTACTGTCCAGCTCTTTGTTTTTCACAACGCATACAATTTCCACACATACAGATTTTGCTACCTTGTAAGTATACAAAGAAAATGTAGAAAAAGTTTCAAAGGAAGGAGGGGGGGGGTGAGCAGCAGAGCCCTTTCAGAATCTAATTATGAAGACTCATTGACTACAGAATGTTATATGAATATTTTTGCGAATGCAATATACAATAAAATATGGTAACTGGGAGACTACTCCAAAAAGGTACTACGCAAATAAATATGTGTGACAGATGGGTTATTTGTAATCTGCCTTCCAATATCCCTTAAGTATCTCATTTTCTGCAGATGCTGCTCCTTCCTTACAGAACCATTTTTCCCGCCTTCCAAGTTAAGTTACAAGAAACTGGATTCCTTTTCCACAAAGGGAAACCACACTACATTATATTCCATGTAGCGTGACGGAACGAAAAGAAAAGGATGATGGAGATGATTGAGCAATTTGCAGAGAGAAATCCCATCTGGGTACTTTTACTGGGAGTGTAGATTTGAACTGGTGCCAGATGCAGCTCAGAGAATATTATTGACTCTGATGCAAAGCATTGCGAACGCATCCTTAATTGTAGAGGCAAATGTTTACTGTTACTACCCACTGTTTGCCAATGCGGTCCTTTCCATAGTGAACAGTACAAAAGGCCATTTATGACAGTCCTTAAAAGTGGACCGTGGGCTCTGCAGCAATTGCTTTGCTTCTGGATCAGGATCAGAGGCATGATTCATATTTTAATACAAAAAGAATCTTGAAAATGGAGATAAAAATGAGACCCGAACTTTTTTTTCCGGGTTTAATGGAAAAAGAACTAGAGAAAAAAAAATGGAACTATGCATGTTGACAGCAACAAGATTATTGTATGTGCAAAAATGGAAGGATCCTTTGATTCCTACGATGGACGAATGGTTGTAGAAGTTGATGGAGTTGACCAAAATGGCAAAATGGACCACTTTGATTAAAGAAAAGAACAGAAGTGCTTTTGTTTCCACATGGAGACCACTTCTGAACTTTGTGCTTGATGTGGAGTAGAATGAAACTCTGACTTTGGGTTTTATTGATTAGACTGATAGATAAAGCCTTTCATGATATTGGACCTGGGTACTTGAGAGACCGCCTGCTGCCAATTACCTCCCAAAGACCCATTAGATCTCACAGGGTTGGCCTCCTCCGGGTTCCGTCTACTAGCCAATGTCATCTGGCCACTACTCGGGGGAGGGCCTTCTCTGTGGCGGCTCCGGCCCTTTGGAACGAACTCCCCACAGAGATTCGGACCCTCACCTCTCTCCAGGCCTTCCGAAAAGCCGTTAAAACCTGGCTGTGTCGGCAGGCCTGGGGTTGATGAGTTCCCTTCCCCTCTCGATTGTGTGTCTGTTGGTTATTTTAAATGCTTGTATTTGTAGTTCTTGTGTTTCCCTTCCCCTCCTTTGGGTTTGTGCGCTGCCCTGAGTCCCGCCGGGAATAGGGCAGCATATAAATAAAATGAACCTTGAACCTTGAGATCTTTACAGAAATGGCTTTTTTCACATTATTATAAAAAAGCAAAAAGTTGTGATTTGATGTGAATTCCCTATTTTACCACAACAGGGAGAGTCGGAAGTCAATGCTGCTTTTCCCTTTCCTCCCTTCTCCTTTCCCTTTTCCTCCCCATGGCTTTCCTGTTTACTTTGTATTTTGTATTTTACTTTGTAATTCAATAAAAATGTTAATGACCAAAAAAGGGATCAGAAGCATGTGCAGGAGACACAAATGACGAAAGCAGCATCACACACCCATATGAGAGTGGTGATGGTTGCGTCACCACAATCCACATTGCTTTCATAATTTTGATTAAAGCGATAGAACCTGTCGATGCCTCTGATTAGGAGTCCGGATTTCTCCAAATTTGGAAAGGTTCAGAATCACTGATCCTTATTTGTTATTTACAGTGCTTTCCTCTAGGCAAAGAACATTTTATAAAGTCATTAAATACCAGGGATGGTGGTGGTGAAGCTGTAAACCTGTTTTCCAGGGAGTGCAATTTAGTCTATTTAAGACTCTCTCCCTAAAAGGGAAATAGAGAGCATCCATAGTTTTCCCACTGGTGCTTTCGGTGTAAGCTTCTCCTGTCGTTATTATCCTTCCCAGAATAAAATAAACCAAAGTACATCATGATAATTGTAATAAGATGTCTGACTCCAGAGCCATATCTCCTTTCACAGTGGAAGACTACAGAAGAACGCGGCTAGCATTGCTGAGGATGGAGCTATCTCTAAGCCATCTTGTTTCATTTCCACCATCATCAATTATAGAATAACAGAATGTGTGGGGGGGGGGGGGGGAATACAGCTCAGGAAGAATTATCAAAATAATTGGTGAAAACGTCATTTTGCAAGAGTACCTGCAAATATAGTTGCTGTATATTCTGTATTTAAAAGAGAATCTCTCTCTCTCTCTCCTCTCTCTCTCTCTCTCTCTCTCTCTCTCTTTCTCTCTCCTGCAAATTCCCAGTGCCAAGAATAAATAGGAAACCTCTGCACACTTTGATTAATTTGATGTGATGGCATTTATTTAGAGCGTGTAGCAGCCACAGGTATTCTGTGGCCCTCCAGAAATTGCCTTCATTGCTACAGTACAAATCCCAGCCGGTATCAGCTATTCAAGTAATTAAGAACAATCAGGATTGGAATTAATCAGGATTATCGGGATTTAACAGATCGTTGTAGATTGATATCGTGTGATTATTTTATTCTTTTCAGACCCCAGCAGGCAAATGATGCGATCTTTGGTTCCAAGCAATTACATTAGACTATATCTTTTTGTTGTAATACAAAATTGAATAATGCAGATCTCCATTGCAGCATTGGGCTCAACAAGACACAAATCAGCAAAAAAAATGTGCAAGAAGCAAATTCCTTGATGCAAATCCTGCTTTTAAAGACATGCATTCTGAGTCTGATGCAGATATGTCACAGATGAAAGTGTGTCATCATTTGCTACCCCCTCAGTAGATATATCCAGCAAAATCCAGTTTTTGCATTTTTAACGGTTTTACATATTTTAACAGTACATTTTACACCGAGAAATTTTATCTGATAAGATATATTTTTCATAGCTTAACAAGCCATCTTCCTTAAAATACCTTTTGATCTTCTGTGATTTTCTACCTCCAGATAGATAGATCATTGCTATTTTCATGTGCTCCTAACAGGATTTCTTTGTTTATAATACTTGGCATGCTTCACAACCACAAAAAAACCTCTAAATTTGAGGACACGGCAACTCATTATAAAGAACTAGACAAAACACTGCACATCAATACTTTAACTGAACAGTGCTTACTGCTGAGCTAGGGACACTTGTATTTTGAGATCTGTTCAAACTATAACTTATGGAGAAAACGAATCTTTTAAGGTGCTTGTATAATCTCACTGCATGTTACCTTCTAGGAATAGTCTTTCATAGTTCAACCTGCATTCTCAGGTGATAAATGAGGTACCTTTTGTAGTAACATCAGAGATACAGTTGACACCAACAATAAAATGTGCCTTTTCCTAGTGGAGCAAATATGTGCAGGTACTGAGATAAGCCCCTTCCTAATTACAGTACTTAAACTTCACATCCATTTTTTTAAAAAAAAATTATGCTTCTCTGACAAGCTACAAATAAATGAAACACGCACATACCCCCACAAATATATGCATACATACATACCAGTGGTGAAATTCATTTTTTTTTTTTACTACAGGCTCTGCGAGTGTGATTTGGGGCGGGGGGGGTGGCTTGGTGGGGGTGGCAGGGGAAGGATACTGCAAAATCTCCATTCCCAGCCCGCTTTGACGCCAGACAGAGGTGGCACAAGGCTAGAAACCAGGAGAAGTCTGTCCTGGCTAGTCCCAGGTAGGTGGCCTTGGGCCAGCCACTCTCTCTCAGCCCTAAGAAGAAGGTAAGGGCAAACCACTTCTGAAAAACCTTGCCAAGAAATCTGCAAGGACTAATCCAGGTAAGTTAACTACCAGGAATGATCACTGATTCTCACACACACACACACACACACGTTTTTTTTTTAAAAAAATACTTCTGTGGTGGGCTATATATTAAATACATATATAAATACATTCATACACAGTGTTTAAGATGTGCTAAGCATCATTTAATGTATTAGACTAACTAAACCTTTGAGAAATTAGACAAAATAGTGCCACTGGGTTCAAAAACAGTGTCGGTGAGTCTATGTGACACAATGTTCACGGATTTAATCTATTCACACCATTTTGTTATTTCTGTCAAAAATCCAAAAATTCAGCACAGACTAATTGGCCGTTTTAAAAAACCTACATAGGACTACAATTTTTCTTCCGTAAATCATAGAAATTATCAAAGGCTAGGAACTTTAAGAAGAATATAACAGGGAAGTTAAATACGATTTTCCTGGGGGTTATATTCTGAAATAAAATCTCAATTTGTGGTCTGCTGTGATTGCTTGGAATTCTTGTCCAGGGAAAGCATGACTGGGCCCCAGGATCTGAAGTTTCAAATGAACAAGACACGTTTGTTTCCCCAGAGTAACAACTGCTGCAGGACACGATTTCCTTTCAAATGCAATAGGTTTTAATTAACGTGCTGTTAAATGATCCACTTTTACTATGCTTATAATAAAAATGCTTTTCCGAATTATGTTTCATTCTCTGTTTCGCTTTGGGCAGTATTCAAATAAAAACAATCGTGAGGTCATATAATGATGATGATGATGCTATGATGATGAAGAAGATGATGATTCCCCAAATGCCTGATCAGCCTGGTTACAAGACACACAATCTAAAGCAGTGTTTCTCAACCTTGGCGACTTTAAGTCCTGTGGACTTCAACTCCCAGAATTCCCCAGCCAGCGGGGGATTCTGGGAGTTGAAGTCCACAGGACTTAAAGTCGCCAAGGTTGAGAAACACTGATCTAAAGCCATGATGGTGAACCTATGACCTGCGTGCCAGAGATGGCACGCACTTCCCTTTCTGATGGCATGCAAGCCGTCACCCCAGTTCAGCTCCGCCGCGAGTGCATGCACACCTCCCGCTGGGCAGCTGGTCTTTGGGTCTCTGCCACACACGTGCGTGGGATGGGCCATGTGTGGGGGACCGCACGCCCATGCACAGAGGTGGCAGGGTGCACGGGGGGGTCATGGGCACATGCACAGGACTGGGGGTCATGCAGGGGAAGTTCACATGTACATGTATGGGGGTGGGGCACACAGGGTGTGTGCATGCATGTGCAGGAGTGGAGCGCACAGATGGGGCTGCGCACGCATTGCATTTTGGGAGGGCACTCGGTCAGGAAAAGGTTAGTCATCACTGATGTAGGGAGAGCCAGTTTGGTCTAGTGCAGCTATGCTGGCTGGGGGATTCTGGGAGTTGAAGTCCACAGGACTTAAAGTCGCCAAGGTTGAGAAACACTGGTCTAGTGGTTAAGGCACCAGGCTAGAAAAAGAACTTGAGTTCTAATCCTACTTTAGCCATGAAAGCCAGCTCTGTCAGCTGAACCACCTCACAGGATTGTTGTTGTGGGGAAAATAGAAGAAGGAAGATGTGTTGGATATGTTCATCACCTTGAGTTATTTGTAAAAACAATAAAGGTGGAGTACAAATAAATAAATACACAAATCTATAAGATGCAACAACTCTCAACCTCTTCTTTGTAGCCCCAAGAGGCCATCAGGGCTGTATTGTTGAACTACAGTACTAAATTCATGAGGACTGGCAGCATGAGCTACTGTTAGGTCCAGGCAAGATACAAAAAATGTAAGGTGCATTAAGCCTTCATACAACCTAAGTATAAAAACAGAAGAGACCTATAGACCTCTAATTCTTCTATATAACATCGTAGAAACATTTCTTTATATGACCTCATGGTGACGTCACCATATTTTCTATAGTACCTGATTTTTTTTTTAAAGATAGAATTCGGCAAATAAATATTATTCCAAAGTAACTCAGGCCTGACAGAAGAATGGAGCACAATAGCCTGCTGGGAATGTGAAAAGTCTCAACTGGGAACATTTGCGAAGTAATTTATTACATTTTATTGCCTTCTTTAAAAATAAAACGTTAAGACTTGGAATAGACTTCCTAAAAGCCCGAGCTCAGAGAAATCAGCACTGGGGTTTATGGGGGGGGGGGGGGGAAACACCACAATGGTTATTTTGAATGCATTCTAATGTGAAAGGGTGGGGGGGAAACGGGTATGAAACTTCAGCGCTAGGCTTTGAAATATTTAATAACATTCCGGCACTATGGTCAGCTATGCGCAGGGATCCTTTAACTCCCCTTATTCTTATTCTCACAATAAAAAGCTCCCTGGAATGAACATTGAAATGAGCCTTCACGTTAAAAGAAAAAGGCCAGGATTAGCAAGGTATAAATATCGACTGTGTGTTTTAAGAGCTGTTCTGAAAGAAATCCTCCGACGTTATTTCCCTGCAATTTGTGCAATTGCTTTTCGCCTTATAACAGCCTCGCCTGGTTATTTCTGACCCTTCATTTTTCCTTGGTTAAGTGTGAGAATTCTAATGAACCAGAAGCCTTTGAGAAGGGAAAGCCAGGGGGCATTTATCGCTGAGCCAAATGGCTTCATCTGGTGCACAATAGATTCTGATACTATGCATAGAGGTTTGACATTTCCCATCATGGTTAATCAATGCTGCCCTCTTGGAGTTTAAGGTTTACACTGAAAATGAAGGGGTGAAAAAAGACTTACTCTTATAAAGCTGTGAAAAACAATGTACTTTTTGCAGATACCCCGTCAAAGGAGGGAGAGTCCATTCACCACAGACTTATCCCATGCTAGATAAATGGAGCCATTACACCTGTCACATAAGTGCCATTGAAACAAGAGAAAAAAAAACTCTATCCCTCTTTGCTACAACGTCAAGAAGCAACCACAATGTGGAAAGCTGCATTAGGTTCACCACTATGCTAAACGGTAAGGAAAGAGTGTGCACACCATAAAGTTGCAGAAAATCTAATGGTGCAGGATAATCTTCGCCAATTTATGTAGAGATGTTTTTGGCTAAAAGGAGAATTCTGTGCAAGAGAAGCAATGTTGTGATCCGCCAGTGGCCTGTGGATCTGGCAGCAGAGTCAGACAGTGAGGAGGTTGGGGAGGAACATGGGCCAGTCCTGGAGTCTTGGGAAGGCTTGAATGAGGGCTCTGCATCAGAGGCAGAGGGGGGGCCAGCGAAGCAAGAACAGTTAAGACAAAAGGGGGACTTGGGAGTAAGACTTGGAGGTGATTGGCCATTCGGATAAGACATAAAGGAGGAGCAAAGGCACGTGAGCCTTTGCAGGAAGAAACTTTGTTCGTTCTGGTCGGTTTAAACTCTGAAGCTCCGTGTTGAGTCTGTGCTACGTGTGGCCTTGCAAAGCTAATTGGTAATTAGGTCTCTGGCATCGTTTCAAGGGAGATAAAGGTGGGTGCTTATCTGCCTTATCCCGAAGGACTTTGGCAGACTTCTGTCAGACTCTTTACAAACTATTTGTGACTTATTAAGGGCTTTGAATGAACATAATTCACAGCTGTTGAAATAAAGAGCTGGGTTTGTGGGCTAAGGGTGTGATTTTTACTGTATCAGGAAGCCTAGGTCAGAACAGCTATCCTTCTCATCTTCCATCAGATGCGAAAGACCAGATCCACACGGGAAGGTTCAATTGAACTGATTTTTTTTTTACTAAAAGCCCATGCACAGGAACTTTCTCAACTAACGGTCAGCAGCTGCTTAGTTAAGAGTCAAGAGCACTCAAGGGGGATTGGGCTTAGTTTGCTGGTGGCAATGTAGGGATTCTAGGCTGATCCCCCTTTTCACTCCATCCCCAAATTCTGTCATCTCTTCTCCTATGTTTTCCTTGATAGCTATTTATGACTGATTCTTTCCCAAAGATGGGTATGCAAAACAGGTTGTTGTTTTTTTTACAGCCGAGGTGGCGCAGTGGTTAAATGCAGTACTGCAGGCCACTTCAGCTGACTGTTATCTGCAGTTCGGCGGTTCAAATCTCACCGGCTCAAGGTTGACTCAGCCTTCCATCCTTCCGAGGTGGGTGAAATGAGGACCCGGATTGTTGGGGGCAATTTGCTGACTCTGTAAACCGCTTAGAGAGGGCTGAAAGCCCTATGAAGTGCTATATAAGTCTAACTGCTATTGCTATTGCTATTTAAAAAAATAAGTGTTTTATTTGATGAGCTGCCCAGTCCAAAGATAAAATTGCAAAACAATTCAGACCAGTGATCCTGAAGATACATAGCAATTGTGGTCTTTCGCCTCTCTATGTTGACAACTATCTATAATTTAAACGTATGCAGTTCTACTTAAAACTTTACCTCTCTGAGCTGGAAACTGGGAGACCATAATCCCACCTTGGATCAGAAGCCAGTTGGGTGACCTTCAGCCAGTCACTCTCTGCCAGTCCTCAAAAGGAGGCAATGGCAAACTGTTTCTGAAACCTGGCCAAGAAAACTTCAGGGACAATTATAGGCAGACTTTACAACTCAATAATGACTCACCATCACCACCACCATCTTATGCAAAGAGTATGCAAAATAATGTCCTTATTGAAGAAATTATGCATTTCCTCTTGCTTTAAGAACCTACAAAAGGTTTGTTGTTTATTTCTACAGGTAGACAGATCTCAGATCTGTTTCTATGATCTTAGGCAAATTTCAGCTGAATCTCTCACTTCAGTCAATTGTGCAAAATAGCCTAAATTCTCTAGGCATTCCTTAACAGGTAAGGTCCAATTTCCAAGCCATTGCCAATCTTTCAAAATGGAGGAAACCTCTATGTTGGCTAATGAAAGGAACATGAGTCCATCCCATTAAGAGCCTTCCTCCTGGGTTATCCATTAATACTTTAAAAGGAGAACTGACCTTATCAATATCGACTGACCAGTAACACAACTTTTGCTCAGCGGTGACCCTCACAGCACCTTTCTACTAGAAAGGGAACACACTATAGCAACCAGGCTCACCTTCTACACAAGCTGAAAACGTTACAAAGAAGAGAGTAAGAAGATGAGAACAGCCCGAATGAGATAATTTACATAGAGCAATTTAAAACGAGTGGAAGGATGAGTGCCTGATAGACAGAGATATATTATCATACCTGGAGTAGCTAGATACTGCTGGGTAAAACTTCAGCACTCTAAATCAGTTTTTTTCTGCATTGATTGCAGGGGAAATATACAGATTTTCCTGAGAGTTTTCCCATCAGTATTAATGATCTTTACCTGTTCATTTATTGCTGTTCTTTGCTCTGTCACTCATGAGTTACTGGAGGCTAGATGTGAGCATAAATAATGTAGCAATAAAGCAACCCTTTTGAATTCACAGTAACGAATATATTGAATGGAGCATAGAGAAAAGATTCTGCTGAATGTAAGACTAAGAGCATCCTGGGAGGTGCGGAATGATTAGCACTTGGAAAGTCTGTCCAATCTGCTTGACAGACAGATAGACAGAGAGAGAAGCAGATTTCTATATAAAGGAACGAAAGAAAAGCCTAATATGCACCACAGAATATGGAAATAAATCATGTGGTGCTGAATATGTTTGCAATTTCCACCCCTTTTATCTAGCGCTGATGAAAATAAAATACCTTCCGAGTCTTTCCTGTTAAAAATGGCTTCATAATTTTTATGTTTACCATACTGATGTTACACACGAAAAAGATTTCCATAGGAAGCAGAATTGGGTATTTGAGTTCAAAGGGGAAATATTTCATAATAAAAATGGCCATTGCCTTGTCCCTCTCATAGGCACTGCTTTTCTATGTTCATCTTCAGCAACTTGGCTTTGACAAACAGCCACGGAATTGGATGACATGTTTCAGCAGAAGTGCATAAAAACGAGAAAGAATGGAAGATTTATCATTGTAAAAGTGGGTACCTGAGCAGAGGATAGGCACAAATAATCCCAGGTTAGGTAGGCATGAACGGAGGCTTTTTCTAAGTCTACATGGCTCTTTTCTATGTCACATTGGAGTCAGTCTATAGTGCCGCCATGCTTTACATTATTGATATGAAAAACATGGCCACTTTTGGGAGGGGGAAACCAGATGATAGCAATAGCAATAGCAGTTAGACTTATATACCGCTTCATAGAGCTTTCAGCCCTCTCTAAGCGGTTTACAGAGAGTCAGCATATCGCCCCCAACAACAATCCGGGTCCTCATTTCACCCACCTCGGAAGGATGGAAGGCTGAGTCAACCTTGAGCCGGTGAGATTTGAACCGCTGAACTGCAGCTAACAGTCAGCTGAAGTGGCCTGCAGTACTGCACCCTAACCACTGCACCACCTCGGCTCTAGATGATGGTGATGATCATGATGAAGATCCTGTATTGTCTCCACTCTTGTATTGAATTCACAGTAACCCATAAAACTCCCTATAATATCACAAAGTATATGAAAATTGTAATACACAAGGAAGGTATCCGACTAGCAAAAATATAATATCTATGCATAAAAATATTATAACAGCAGTGTATAAATAGCAAAACAATCAAACATACAGAGGAGGGGGGTCTTGATTTTTCCTCAAGTACGCTGTTGTGTAGAGGAGATTTATAGGTGTGTGGATAGCTTGGAAGGAGCCTTCCTATCTTCACTCGTGACTCGTCAAAACCGCACTCGACTAAGCCGCGCCCGATTAAACCGTGTCGCTGACGTCATCAACAGGGCGACAACAGCCAGCGCGGAGAAAGAAGGGCGCTTTAAATAGCGCTTTGAAAGCAAGCCGATTCAATTTAAGGTAAGGGTTAGCTTTAGGGTTAGCTTTAGGGTTAGCTTTAGGGTTAGGTTAAGGGTTAGGGTTAGGTTTAGGGTTAGGTTAAGGGTTAGGTTTAGGGTTAGGGTTAGGTTTAGGTTTAGGGGTTAATTTTAGGTTTAGCGTTTATAGCGTGCTTCTGTCTCGTGCTGTTGTCGCCCTGTTGATGACATCAGCTACGCGGTTTCGTCGAGCATGGTTTAGTGGAACGCGGTTTTGTGGTGGAACCATCTTCACCAAATCTACAATCAACCAAGGTGTCAGCATTCCAAATATCATCCAGAATTAAATCAGAGTTCAAGACATAACTTTCATCAAAGTTCCAATTTAACAAGACAGACATGTTGGTACATCTGTGGAAACCCAAATCTGAAAGCTTCCTGGGTTTCCACCCAGTTGAAAGTTCATGATCTTGTCCCCACACCCACAAGTTCACCACATGGTCCAATCTTCCTCTGCCACACTGGCATGTCCACCCATCTAGTTCCGGTCAGATGCAGAGGTGCAGAGACACAGAATGACCTTGATTTCTAGAAAGGAACTTTTTTATTTTGAAAACAAACACATTCTACTCCTTATTCCGCTCTCCCAATTCCCCACTAATGAACAGCATAGTAAAGAAAGAGAGTGTGGCAGGCCAAAGATCCTAAAAGGAATATAACTGCAGGCCCGACACAAGGTCTTAGTTTAATCCCTGCAAGTCTTTCTTAGTGCTTTACATGCAGTGGGAGGTTTGCAACTCAAGCATGTTGGGGAATGTACTACAAATAACAAATTAGCAGAGAAAGAGTTTCCTTCTCCCACTCCTCTTGCTCTGTGTTAAAGTCCTCTTTAGAAGCTGGGAACTTTTTCAATTTCTTTTTGTTACACGCACATAAAATAAATATAGAGTACTACAGAATTTTGTTGCATTATCTCCTGTGTGATAAAAAAATATATGTGCCCTGTAGAAGTCTCTGCTTCATCTCAATAGTAGTTCAACTTATTTTGCTTTCTTCCTCTGAACATCCGACAAAGTGGCCTATGGGCTTGGGAACAAAAGTTCACTTTTCAGTGCTGCTCTCTCTTTTTTTTTCTCTAGGCCTATTTTGTAATTAAACTAATCCCTGTTGGCATGTGGACACTGGGTCTAATTGCATCATTAGACAACTGCCTTATTAACTGATCTACAGTGACAAGCCAAACGTACCTTTTGAATTCCATGGTCTCAGCACATTATTCAAAATCCTTTGTCTGCCATCTCACAACACGTGGACACACTCAACCATAGTTTAAGATGGAAAACTGGAAGCGTCAGACCAAATTAAATTGAAAAAAATGCTAGGGAATCCCTGGAAGACTGGCATTTGGACAAATCAGTCATCAACACGTAGACAGTGAAACCATATTTACACACCATTCAAGAGACAATAAAAAGCCAGGAAGGAAAGAAAAAGACCAGAACACATCCTCTCTCGTAGCCAATATACAGATAAGCAGGGATTAATACCAGACAAACAATCAAGCAGAAAACAATCTCCTAATCAAGGAACTATCAAGAAGAAAACCACCAGCACTGACAGGGAGCAAGCCCCACATTCATCAGCACTGCTGATGTTACCTATAATGTTCATTGGGTAACGAAACATCTTCAAACAAGCAAACAACCTCAACGAGTATCAAGGGCTCCATATAATCCATGAGCTGAATTCAAATGCTCAACTATGCAGCCTTTTCCATTTCAGTGAACACTCCTGACAAGGTTAAGTTTCGCATTTTTCAGGGCTGCAAATTCAAAGTCTTATTAATAATGAAACACTAGATGTGATCAACTTCAAAAACACTTTCCAAAAAGTTAGACTCATAGAAAACAAATAAATACAATATTTAAGATGCATCTTTACTCTACTTCCTGATACTCATTGTGCCATTTCTCATCCCTAATACAGATACTCCTTGACTTACAACCACAATTGGCACTGTAACTTTGTTTGCTGAGTGATGAGGTTGTTAAGTATTTTTTTCCCAATTTTACAAAGATTTTTGCCATGATCGTTAGGGAATTAGGCAGTCATTCAGTAAACCCATCCTCCCCCCTTGATTCTGCTTGTTGGGTATCCCATAGAAAGATCACAAATGGCCGTCATGTGACCCTGGGACACTGTAACTGTCATAAATACATGTCAGTTGCCAACCACTCAAACTTTGATGCAAGTTGCATCAAACAGTAAGTCATGACTCAGTTTTTCAGTGCTGTCGTAATTTCCAACTGTTGTTAAAAAGAATAGTAAGTCAAATACTATCTGTATGTACATTAAAAATTGGAAGCATAGGGGCTGTAACCAAGGGTGACCATCCCATAGTACAGTGATGGCGAACCTTTTCAGCACTAAGTGCCAAAAAGGGAGCATACGTGTGCACATCTGGACCGAAGGGGAGCTGCCCAGGGCGCATATGCGTGCCCGAAAAAGAATTTCTGCTTTCTGTCATGTGCCTATGCACTGGCCAGGTAGTCTTCTGGGTTTCTAGTGTGCGTGCGTGCCTTACGATCAGCTGGCCAGTGCGCATGCGCATGCATGAAAATGGAAAACCAGGTCTTCCACTTTCCAGCACTGCCACACACATGCACACCAGAAATCCGGAAGAGGAATGAGCACGCCTTGCGTGCCAGGCGACATGGCTCCACGTGCCATGGTTTCACCATCATGGCTATAGTACATTAGACATTGCTGTCAGAATATGTTCTCCTTATCCTTACAACAGCCAACACCCAAAACCTCTTCAGATTTGATAGGAGGGTGGGAGGAGAAAAAATGGAAAGTGATTATGGGAGACATAAATTCCCATGATATTGAAGTTAGCTTTACACAATATGTGGTTGACGCATGCACATTTATCAGAATGACTTGTTCTGCCTCTGAACCTATGGCAGGGGATGGGGAGTGTCCCATTTTGGCATAATGTCATTGTATACATGATGTACAATGGTAATAAAGTCTATACTATACGATAATAGAAAAAGCAAGAAATCCTTAACACTTACAATTTTTTAAAGCAAGATTTATTGCACAGTACATCCATATTTTTTTTTTGCATATGTATAGTCCCATCACACTTCCCCTTGGGGGTGGGCATCATTATGCAAAGTGCATAAAAGGAGTAAGAAATAGCAAGTCAAAAAAAAAATTTAAGGCATGATACTGTTTGTTGTGGTGATTAAGGTGCTGGCCTAGATACCAGCTGAGTTCCACCCAAATCATGAAAGCTGTCTGGTTGAGTTTGGACCAGTCCGTCTCTCTCAACCCAACTCACCTCACAGGATTTTTGTTATGGAGTAAATAGGAGGAGGAAAGAATATTAGAAAGTTCTGACCCCCCCCCCTTGCCCTACACCAAAGCAGGCCGAGACAAAAATACTTCAAGGATTTATTAACACAGAGACAGGACCTTGGCAGCAAGGCAGCACAGACTAACTTTGGCAGCAATCCAGCCTGCCAAGATAGCCATGAGAGTTCTCCAGCTTTAGTGAATACGTTGACTCCTGCAAAGGGTGTGTGCACAATCATTCCTTTTATAGTCTTGAGAGGAGCCTAATTACCACCAGCTGAGTGCACTTATCTCCTGTAACTGCGTAACTGTCCTTTACGCCTATTAGCTCTCCGTTGTCAGGCATCCATGAACAACTCCCTTGGCTCCTCCCCAATGCTCCAATGCATGACGTCGGGATCACACTCCCTTGTCTCCTCCCCACTGGTCCAAGGCTCAGGCGCCTCCTGGTGGCCAACCAGCCTCTCTGCACCCTGCTCGGAGTCGGAACCCTGTCCAGGGTCCTCCACATCCTCCAGAGCCGACTCATAGGGCCCCTCGCTGTCGGAGTCTGGTGGCAGCTCCAACGGCTCCTGCTGGGCCACAACAGGTTCACTACTTTGAATTGCTAATAAAGTAGTAAAAGCAAGATATAAAAAAATCCCCCTTATCTATGTAAGACACACACACACACACACACAATTACGTTTTTGATCTACCAAGGGAGATGCACAAAATTCATCTTCCCCAAATGGACCGATTTAATTAAAATGACGTATCTGGGTATTTGATAATAATATGTCTCTGAGGCTGGAGCTACAAAAATGCTTCAGGTAAGGAATTCAAAAGGCTACTGTAACCATCACTTTTTAAAAGGTTATTTCCTTTCCTTCACAAATTTCATGCCATTTCAAGCTTATCATTCCAGCCTATCGTATCATTCCAGTTTATCTGATCACGTACATTTGACCAGGGCTTCTCTGAACTGAGATGGCACATTAGTGTCCTCTAAATGTTTAAAGTTCAATGTCTCTCAGAACTGGTCAACGTGGAACACAAAACTCCTGTCCAGAATGGCTGTTCAGCATCATTCACAACTAACTCTCTTTGAAAATGAGATCTCCTAGGTTTCAAAGACAAATCTTTCCAAGCCCTTTCTGGAAAGAAAATCAGAAACCAAACCTGGGAAATACGTACGTACGTACGTACGTACATGCATGCATGCATGCATGCATACATACACACACACACACACACAGAGGGGGGGAGACATATTTGTATAATATTTTCTATATATTCTATATACAGATACATAGATCATATATTTATATAGTATTTTCTATATATTCCTACACAAAAATACCCAGTGTTTACTCTTTTTTAAAAAATTAAAATCAGTTGTAAGATAAAATACAAATGGAAACAAAAGTTTAGAAAAATTTTAAAAGGAAGAAGATTCATTCATCCATTCTTCCTTTGTGGGAATCAGTGTGCCTTTCCATATTTGTGCATATAAGATTCCTCTCACCGTCGACATACATACTAACAAAAGTTCCAACTTTTCTTTCGCACTCTTCATCCATCAAACCTAAAAGGAAAACATCTGGTTTCACTTTTATATTTATTTTAAAGAATCTTCTCAATTCAGGATAAAAATGGGATCCCGGTATTTCTTTGCTTTAACACAAGTCCACAGGGGGTTGGGTCCCTGAGTTGTCTTTTACACAATCACGGCTGTGCTTGTCTGCATTAATTTCTTAATTCCTTTCTCCTTAATTTATGTATCTTACCCCTCCTCCTCCTCCCTTCATCCACCTCTTCCTATGGGGTGTGGGGGGGAGGGCCCTGCTCTTCCTGGAATGAAAATCGCATTAGGCTTCCTAAGTCACAGTCAAAAGGCCAGGTACTTCCTTTCTCTCCGACCTGAAGAAGCTGGGAGGGTCTCAAGCTGGACTCCCACCCGGCCCAGAAAGCCCTCCGCTCTCCTGCCTCTCCAACCTGCATCTCAGAAGCAGGAAGGAGACTGGGGAGCTGCCTTTGTGTTGCTCTTTCATTGGCATGATCAGAGCCACCTATGGCTCTTCTGTGGCTGTCCTTTGTCTGGGGGCTGCCACAGTGCTGGTGCTACACAAATGCCCCCCACCAAAGCAGGAAATTGGCTTTCCAGGAGGGTGAAAAGCTTCAGCTGGCCAATTGAAAGGACTTGCCTTTCACGGCAATCTTAAATTAACATATACAATTAGGGTTGTGTCACCCACTATTTAATGAGTCCTCATCAACTGCCTGCCATTCAGCCCAGGCGTATGCACAGGCAGGGCCCGTCATGACTGGCACGTCTCTCCCTGAATTAACACAAATGAATCTGGCATTAATTGGACGGGCTGAACAAACATTATTGCTGCTAGCACCAAAGCGTATCCTTACTCTCCTAGAACCTTAAATCTCTCCTTAAGCTTTCTGTAATCAAATGCCCCATGTTGGTACATTAAAGCCTCACAAATGTAAGGTGAAGCCCAGACAGAAGGCCGTTAAAGAAAAGATTAACGCACACAGGAAGAATTGTCGTTTGGATTTAGCTGATTAAGATAAATGAATTTGGTCGTGTATGCACTGCTGAGGTCAATGGCAGAAGGAAGAATTAAGATTGACTGGCAGGACAAATATATACATATGCACACACACACACACACACATTCATTCACTGTGTCACTGATACATTTTTTTTTTTAATCAAGGAACAGCAATCTGTTTTGACTCCAAGAAAAAAAAAGATTGGCCTTTTCTTCAATGAAATAGCAGCATTTACAATTTTCTTATCTAACCTCTTCAACGTTTCACATCGGCCCCTGTCCTTTATGTACTGAACTCTTACCTGGAGAATCAGGGTGGTTATAATCCCAGAGTTGCTTTTGAGGCTGAGATGGACAGCATAGAAACTTAGAAAATAAATATATACAGACACAACTAAGCAAGACTGATTTGCTGTACTGTGGGGTTTCAAAAAGGGCAGAGATAATAGACGTGAAGCGCTCTGTGCCACTGAAACGTGCTATTGAAATAATTAATGCTAGCATTAAGAAGGGACAATTTGGTGTAGTGGTTAGGACAGTGTTTCTCAACCTTGGCAACTTGAAGATTCGCTGGCTGGGGAATTCTGGGAGTTGAAGTCCAGACATCTTCAAGTTGCCAAGGTTGAGAAACACTGGGTTAGGGCATCAGGCTGGAAACCAGGAGACTTTTTAGTCCTGCCTTAGGCATAAAGCCAGCTGGATGACCTTGGCCAGTCCCTCTTACACGGCCCTAGGAAGCAGGTAATGGCAAAGCACTTCTGGAAATGCTTGCCAAGAAAATTTGCAGGGATTGATCCAGGAAGTTAGCAAGAATCAAAGCTGACCTGAAGACACCAAAAAACAAAAAATCATCATTGTGTCTTTTGATTCTTTCATTTCTCCAAAATACAAAAACTGTTTTTCATCATTTACTAGAAAGAATTTTTATTCATGTATACTCAAAATCAGAGACGCAGGGGCTCGGTGGCTAAGACGCTGAGCTTGACGATCAGAAAGGCCAGCAGAGCAGTTTGGCGGTTCAAATCCCTAGCTCCGCATAACGGAGTGAACTCCCGTGACTTGCCCCAGTTTCTGCCAACCTAGCAGTTCGAAAGCATGTAAAAATGCAAGTAGAAAAATAGGGACCACCTTTGGTGGGAAGGTAACAGCGTTCCGTGAGTCTTCAGCATCTAGTGATGCTGGCCACATGGAGACATCTTTGAACAACACTGGCTCTTCGGCTTTGAAACGGAGATGAGCATCACCCCCTAGAGTCAGGAACGATTAGCACATATGTGCGAGGAGAATCTTTAACTTTTATACTCAAAACCAACACTATTGAGTTCAACAGGACTTAGAGCCAATTAACTGTATCTTGACAGCATTGAAGTACTCAACTCTGAATAATAAAATGGTTGTGAAATATATAAAATTTAATTCATAATATGAGATAATCAATGCTATTTCACTCTACTTTTTCATGCCCACCAGGCATAAGAACTCTATTTTTAAAAATGAAATTACGGTACCCTATTGAAAATGGAAACTGGGAATAAATGTAAGAAATTGCAAAATTCATGCAACTTGAATCAAGCTAATCAAGTAAAATTAGGCACGATCCAACAGAGTTAATCACATTCGAATCACCGAGGTTAATATCTATACATCCACCAAAAGATTCAGAAACATAATTTTTGAACACTTGGTCCAAAGGAGCAAAATATAATGAACAGTTTTTAAAATGGATAAAAGAAATGAGGAGGATCCAATTACAAATATGAAAAGATCAGTATTAGTGGATTTGCTAAAATCATAGAATATGCCAATGCTGTTAATTAAGGCAAATAACAGGTTGATAATTTAGAATCAAGTTCAGCAACATTCTCATCCATTTCCTTGCTAAAAGATACCCAGGAGTTTAAAATAAAAAATACTACTTTAAAGATATAAAGATCACATAATTAACTAATATTCTACTTTTTGCACACACACAAAAAGATATAATGTTTGGCCATCTCACAAGATATCAGGTTGAGATAGAAGCTTAGCTGTTAGCAAATTTTGATTTTAAAACATTCCTAAGATGTCACATAATTTCCTAAAATTTAAAAGTTAAGTTTGGAAGGGCTTCTGGGTAAAGTATCAACTTTCAAGAATTCTAAGTATTTTTTCTTCCCTGTTATGATCTTGCATTGCATACAAAATAACGTCCAGGACCAGCCAACTTTGTACATGACTAAAAAGCAATAGGCCTGTGTTCTGACCCCCTCCTCCGTCCAGTAACGAATGCCGAGACAAGCTTAACTGGAATATCCTTTAATAGCAAGACACCAAAACCTCAGTGGCTGAAAGCCAAGCAGAACAAACAGATAAGGACCTTGGCAGCAACTCAGACAAACTCAGGCAGCAATAAACACAGATAAGGCTTGGCAGCAATCCAGCCTGCCAAGCTCACAGTAATGTCCTCCGACATTCAATCCTGCGTTGACTTCTGCAAAGAGGGCCGTGTGCACAAGTAACTTTTTATAGTCTGGAGAGGAGCCTAATGACCACCAGCTGAGTACAATCACCTCCTGTAATTGCATAATTGTTCTTGATGCCTAGTAGCTCTTCGATAGCGTGCATCCAGGAACAACTCACTACTGGCTTCCTTCTCACTCTCCATTGTCTCCTCTCCACTGGTCCAAGGCTCAGGTGCCTCCTGGTGGCCAACCAGCCTCTCTGCGCCCTGCTCTGAGTCGGAACCCTGTCCAGGGTCCTCCACATCCTTTGTCAGAAATAGTGAAGGCTCTCCTGCTTGGGCGGGGGGTTGGACTAGATGACCTGTAAGGTCCCTTCCAACTCTGTTAATCTGCAAATTCGATTGGAACAGGGGGACCCTGGTGAATATCTAATAGAGGAAGGTATGTTCTTTGCCGTACTGCACAAGAAAAATTCAGTGGCGTATAATAGTCTGACATTTCCAATAAGCACTCAAGAATGTTCTCCTCCTGCTACTGAGATAAATGGCTACGATTAAAAACCATGTTATGCTGGACAGGAATAGATAAACAGGTATAATACTATATGAAGATTTTTATTCGCAGCTGGTAAGATGACGGTTTCTTAGCCTATTTCTCACTGTGATGTGTTAGTTTCCAGTTCTTGAATGGAAGATGGCATTGAATATTTTGCATATGTCAGTTGAAATGGAAATGTGCAGATTAATTCCAATTCTGAAAACCATCCAAAAGTATAACTTCCACTAAAAGGGGTTGTTGTTGTTGTTTTTTGCTTGTTTTAGGAGGGTCACAGCAAAACTCTTAAAACCAACAACATATAACACATCAAAACCAGTGGTGGGATTCAAATAATTTAATAACCAGTTCTCTGCCCTATTGACCATCTGGGTAGGCGTGGCTCAATGGTCATGTGACCATGTGGGCATGGCCAACTCAACGTCACTCAGGTCGATGGGCTTAGCTGTAATAAGGGTTAACCGGAGAGGCAGTTTCTGTAATCAGGGCAATAAAGATTAACTAGAAATAACACCAGAATGTTTCCTTCCTGCCTTCCTTACAGGATTAGCCCTGTAAAGTGGGAAAAACCAAAATAAGATTTCTTTCAACAACCAGTTCTCCGAACTGCTTAGAAAGTTAACAACCGGTTCTCCCACATGGGTGCGAACTGGCTGGATCCCACCACTGATCACAACCTTCCCATCACAGCACCAGAGCAATCCATATTACTGATCCCCTGATCAACCCCATCCTAACCTAATGCTTGGGAGAAGAGCCATGTTTTCACAGTCTTTCAGAAATCTACATGGTAATGTTCAGACATTATTATGGTTTGTTGCAGATGTTTGGACTGGATTTGGCATTTTTATCCACCCATTGAGTTCTTCCCAAAGACCTGATAGAGGCAGATCTCATTTGTTGGCGTTAAAAGTATCACTGCAGAATGTAAGCTGTTCCTGCCTTTTGCAATTGACTGATGGTATTATTATATGGTTCATGTCAGACACAAAGAACCAGACCTACACTTGAAGAGTTCAATTAGCTGTTTCATTGCTCAAGCTTAAACATAGGAATCTTCTCGGGTTAATGGTTTGCATCTGGATAAGACTAGATAAGCTTCAATGGCATTCCAGGGGGGATCAGACTTTGCTTTCTTGTGCCCACATAGGGATTCTAGACTAAGCCCCTGTTTGAGTCCTCCAATTCATTCAACCAGTCTCTTTCCTACAGTTCTTCACATGCTCAGCCAGATGTTTAGACTGGATTTGGCACATGTACTTATCACCTTCATCCAGACTTTTAATGTTATTTCCATTTAGCGACTTGATTCCTTCAGTTTGCACTATTATTCCCTGTTTAGAATAGAATAGAATAGAATAGAATAGAATAGAATAAAATAGAATAGAATTTTTTATTGACCAAGTGTGATTGGACATACAAGGAATTTGTCTGTGGTGCAGATGCTCTCACTGTACATAAAAAGACAAGATAAATTCATCAAGAATCATAATGCACAACACTTAAATGATAGTCATAGGGTACAAATAAGCAATCAGGAAACAATCAATATCAATATAAATCGTAAGGATACAAGCAACAAAGTTACAGTCCTGAAGTCATAAGTGGGAGGAGATGGGTGATAGGAATGATGAGAAGACTAATAGTAATAGTAATGCAGCCTTAATGAACATTTTGACAGTGGTGAGGGAATTATTTGTTTAGCAGAGCGATGGCGTGCGGGAAAAAACTGTCCTTGTGTCTAGTTGTTCTGGTGTGCAGTGCTCTATAGCGTCATTTTGAGGGTAGGAGTTGAAACAATTTATGTCCAGGATGTGAGGGATCTGTAAATATTTTTATGGTCTTCTTTTTGACTCGTGCAGTGTACAATTGTCCTCAATGGAAGTCAGGTTGGCAGTAATTGTTTTTTCTGCAGTTCTGATTAGTTCATGGTGGATGTGACACATTTGCGCTGTCCAAACTCCACAGTAATAGCTTCAGTGTCAGGAATACCCACAGATCAGAAAAATAATGATAAAGACCACTACAATTGAATAAAGTCCTGCCCCTTTTTAACATACAGTACATCATGCAAAGCTTTGATCCTTCATTTCCTGGCCATCGTTTTGACTTTTTTTGATGCTTCCTCCACATGTCCTCGCTTAGCAAATTAAATTATTTTGATTCCAAGGCTATTTCTCACCCATCTTTTTCAACGAATATCAGCAATGTATTTTGGAGTATACATTGTTTTTATTGCTGGGAATTTAAATCCGGTTTTTATGATAGGTATTGAATGTAATTTGTGATAAACAGCATAATTATCATTTCTTTGCGTGGTTCTTGCCATTATGATTGCAGTAAATTAAATAATTACCTCTGTGTTCTTTCACTGTAGGAATTTGCAGTCTCTTCTTGGCTGCAATTTCATGTTACCCTGTTTTGGCCCCGGGACTCAGCAGCAGCTGAAGCCAATCACCACAGCCTGGATGGCCCATTCAGTCTCCTGTCCCAGGGATGACCTCCAACTGTTTATGATCACAATCGATTTTGTGGGGAGAAAGAAGAAAAGCATTCTCCATCAGAATCTGATGGGGGAAAGATAGGGGAACTAAACACCGTGTGCATCAGGAAGAAAAACAGGTCTTTCTCTTCTTGAGGATGGCCTGTAATCTACACATAAACTAAACCATTCAGCCTATTGTCTCCTCACTCTTAAAAATTGTCTTATTGCCACGAAAGAATTAAACAGGAAAGAAGAGCTTGATAGGTGTCTGGTTTATAGCAAAACTACGATCCGATCCAGCTACTGTTCTTAGCATATTATTATTTCGAAATGTGATGGGTGGATTACAGCCCTCGCAGACTTGTGCACAGCCCAAAAAGTTCCAAACATTTATATTTTTGTCTCTCGCTCTTGGTTAGCTTCCAAAAACACACAACATCTTGAAACATCTTATTGTTATGTGAAGATTGCAGCTGATTATTGTTTTTCAACCATTAAGTTCACAAGCTTGCATTACTCAAGGTTTAATTTAATTTTAATTTAATTTAATTAACCACATTTATATGCCGCCCAATCCCGAAGGACTCCGGGCGGCTTACAAAAATAAAGAAACCAACTAAATAAATTTGGTTTCAAATGGCAGAATCAGAATTCATCTGCAAATGTAACATGATTTCTAACAGACTGAGTCAAGACTCAAGACTGTAAACAGCAAGTGAGAGTTTTTAGCTACAGTGTGTTTGGCTGATTCCCCCAAATCTGAGAAAAGTTGGATCTGTTTAAATGCATGGATGGGAAAACACTAGGAAATCCTACAGCTATACACAGGTTTGGAATGTGAAGCTTCACCCTAGAAGACAATATCAAGCCATCTTTTTTGCAATTGCTGCCATGAAAATGACAGAACACATGCATTCAGGTGTAGATCAGAGGTGGCATTCAGCAGGTTCTGACCAGTTCTGGAGAACCGGTAGCGGAAATTTTGAGCAGTTCAGAGAACCGGTAAATACTATCTCTGACTGGCTCAGTGGTGGGTTCTGGATCCCAGTGCAACCGATATAGTGCAACTGGGCGCCCAGTCCACCACATGAACTTGTGCAGTGTGCGCATGTGTACTTACCACCCACGATGCTCCGCAACACCACCGCAATGCTCCAGCTGCTCGGCAGAGCATCACGCAGGTGCCATACACTCCATGCGCGTAAAACCCAAATAGCTCAAATACAGGTAAGGACCGCGGGCGGGCGAGTGGGCCCTCTGGAGCACCGTACCAGAATAGTACTTGGTGCTCCCAGTAGGCACCAGTACGCCTGTACCGGGGTGTACCGGTCGTATCTCACCACTGGACTGGCCCCACCCCCTTCTATTCTCTGCTTCCCAAGTCCCATCTTATTGGGAGGGAATGGAGATTTTACAGTATCCTTCCCCTGCCACGCCCACAGAACCGGTAGTAAAAAAAATTTGAATCCCACCACTTGTTTAGATGTACAAATTAGGCACTATTCATTGATGAATAGTAAATATTGATAGTGTTCTAAGAAAATGTGGTCTTTGTTTACAAGATATTTCTTATGAGGTTATGTGCAGTGGTCTGTGTGAGCTTGTTTGGAGATCATAGCAGCAGAAGGCATCTAGTGTATATGTTTTACTGAAGATCAGTACATTCCTTCCATCCCTCCTCTTCGGCAAGTCCACAGCTTTGAGAGGGACTCACATGGAGTGGTGAGGAAGAGGACGTCCGCCTAGTTAATTCAACCCTGACACCAGATCAGCTGGCTCAACCCTGGCAATCAATGGGGTGACAGATGTTGCAGTCAGATCAGCCTACAAGTCTCTATCCATGTTCTTCTTACTCGCTACCAGCCGCAATTGGGCGCATGACACTCCTTTCCCAAGATCGTACTCCATAGCCTTGATGAAATAATTTGTGATCCATGAAAGTTTAAGCAATCATAAATAATGTCAGGATCCATTTGTTGCCTGGACCTCGAGTTTTTCAAATTGCAAGCTCCATTACCTTGACGGCATATAAAGCCATTGGGGATGTACTTATTTTATCTTCCGTTTTATTAGAAAGTAAAAGTGCAGTCATTAATATATAATTTATATGTGTACTTAGTTATATAAAACAGACAAGCAATATGTTAATTTACCACAAACCTTTTCAATGGAAGTATGTGTTGTTAGATTTAATAAAAATAATTTCTGAATAGACATGGAAGGCAGCGGTCCCTAACAATTTTGGATCCACAGACAGGCAGTGGCAACAGCAGGGTGGAGAGAGGATGGTTATGCACATGGAACCTAATTCTGCACATGCACAAATAAAGCTTCATGTACGTGCCCACTGCTTGTGCGGCTGGGTTCCCAATAGGCCATGGACTAACACTGGTTCACGGACGGGGATTGGGGTCCCCTGATGTAAAGGACTCCTCCCCAGTGGTGGGATCCTGCCAGTTTAACAACCATTTCGGTGATTGTGTGCTTCGCGCGTATACAGTTTTAAGAAAACCTACCTTCCGTGTTACGGCTGGTGTGTAACACAGCTAAGAAATGGCAATTCACTTTGCCGCACAAATCAGCTGAAAAAATATAGGTCAGTAAAGCGGAGGGGCAGGTGGGCCCACCTGATCATCGGAGCAAACTGGTTTGCTCCCACCTAATTGTTGAAGCTACCAGTTTGCCCGAACCGGCCCGAACCAGTAGAATAGCAATAGCAATAGCAATAGCAGTTAGACTTATATACTGCTTCATAGGGCTTTCAGGCCTCTCTAAGCGGTTTACAGAGTCAGCATATATTGCCCCCACAGTCTGGGTCCTCATTTTACCCACCTCGGAAGGATGGAAGGCTGAGTCAACCTTGAGCCGGTGAGATTTGAACAGCCGAACTGCAGAACTGCAGTCAGCTGAAGTAGCCTGCAGTACTGCACCCTAACCACTGCGCCACCTCGGCTCCCACCCCTGACTTCCCCGCTGATATCCCAAGCACAATTCAAGGGTATAATTGAAACAATAAAGTCCTACTTCTTCTATATATGCTCAATCAACACTGCAGCTGGATTCTTCATTCCATGCCAGCTTTATAGCTATACAATTTATACAGTCGCCATTCAGTCAGAATGCATCTAGCCCTCAACAAGTGCTTAAGCACATAGGTGCAGATCTGACATTTCCATAAGTGGCATTCTGCTCATTTCATGTTCCCACTAATGCAGGGGGTGGACAACCTACAATCCACAATCTTAGGAGGCCCCTGATTATTTTTTTTAAAAAAATATCTGATCTCTAGAACCATGTGGATCTTTTTCTTTCTTTCTTTCTTTCTTTTGGCAATTGGATGTTCACCATGAACACAGCTATGGAAATAGAAGGCCAAATTCCTGCATCTGATAAAGGCAATGATGGATAATACATATAAACACACACAGAGAGAGAGACAGATTCCAGCAAAGTTTTCCCAGCTTTTTGCTCCTTTGTCTCTATAGATATATTATTATATCTTACGTTTTTGTTGTTGTTGTTAGTTGCAAAGTCATGTCCGACCCATCACTACCCCATGGACAATGTTCCTCCAGGCCTTCCTGTCCTCTACCATCCTCTGGAGTCCATTTAAGCTCACGCCGAGTGCTTCAGTGACTCCATCCAGCCACCTCATTCTCTGTTGTCCCCTTCTTCTTTTGCCCTCCATCGTTCCCAGCATTAGGCTCTTCTCCAGTGAGTCCTTCCTTATCATTAGGTGGCCAAAGTATTTGAGTTTCATCTTCAGGATCCTTCTAAAGAGCAGTCAGGGTTGATCTCCTCTAGGACTGACTGGTTGGATGGCCTTGCAGTCCAAGGGACTCAATGCAGGAGTCTTCTCCAACACCATAGTTCAAAGACCTCAGTTCTTATGTTTTTACTTTGTGAATTACCCATATCCCTGGGGTCTAGGTGATGTACACATTTAAATGATAACTACTACTATTATTGGGAAGCTGAAGGGAGGGGGTACCCATCCCAGATTTCTTTCTGTTAGCCATCTCTACCCAGTATACAAGCACTTTCTTGAAAGTACACCAGGCAGCAGCTGAATTTATTTTTTTTAAATAGCCTAGATCTTCCAGCCTCTGAAAGTCTTTAGCTTTTCATGTCACATCTCTTTGTATAAGCAGGTTCTGCCTGGTTTAATATTTCTATTCATGCCCCATTTGAAAAGCGAGCATTAGAAGAAAAAGAAATAGAACTCCTGAATGTTAAGGGAATAGAAGAGAGTGTTATGTGCTCACTTAAGATAATAAGCCGAGGCCTAAATACTCTGCTTCAGCTGAAAGCTGAAAGGCCCAGCTATTTGCTTCTCATTACTTCTTCTAGAAACTTCGGAGCTTAAGAAGAAGAGTGGATAAATTGCCAAAAATAAGATTTATCTACATCGGACCCTTGGACCCATGCTCACCTTTGGACTTTTTTAAAAAAAAACCTTGTTTCTTGGCTGGTGGGAGGCTTGGTTTGTTTGCAAAATAAAGAACAAAAGCTGAAAAGCAAAAAATGAATAATACTACTATTTTTTTATCATAGAAGAGAAATACTTAAGGCCTTCATTTTCGTAAGGGGCTGAGCAACCTGTGTGGTTGCTCTTTCCACAACCCACTGATCTGCTCCTGTTTTGAATAAGTGTTCCTTTGTCCCTTCCAGTTACCCCTCATTTCAATGCGCTGAAGTTTTAAATGCTGCTGTTCTCCGCCTGAAATGTTGGGGATTGGAAGAAGGTTCCAGATGGAAAAAAAAAGTGTCTATTTCACTCAGTGGTGGGTTTCAAAAATTGTTCGAACCTACTCTGTGGGTGTGGCCTCCTTTGTGGGAGTGGCTTGCCACCCATGTGACCTGGTGGGAGTGGCTTGCCGCCCATGTGACCTGGTGGGAGTGGCTTGCCGCCCATGTGACCGGATATGAAGATGGTAGATTTGACGAACTGGTTCTACCGAATAGGTGCGAACTGGTAGGAACCCACCTCTGATTTCACTTCATGAGAATAAAATCTTTGATCCAGGGATGGATTCTGGCAGGCACTACTGCTGGTTCGCTTGTGTGCACGTGTGCATGCACGGTGCAATAAAAATCGTTCTGCGCATGCACAGAAGCAAAAAACAAGATGGTGGCGCTGTAGGAGAACCAGTTCAGAGGCGTGACAGGCCTGGGTCACTGCCAGTTCCAGCGACCCAGGCCACCAAACCGTTACCGGTTCGGCTGAACCGATAGGAACCCACCACTGCTTTGATCTACTTGGGCTAACAGAACAAGTTCAGTTGACATGTTCTAAAACTTTTTGTGAAATCTAGAAGAGCATTTTTTGGCATTGAGCCAAAGGTGCTGTTTTGACACCTTCCTTCTTTCCACTTTCCTTCTGGTGGACTCGTAGGCCAATTGTGGTCCCAAACTACATTTGGTGATAGTATTATATACTATCTGTCAGCAGCAGGAGGAGGTGAAGGAGCCTTGCAACCAATATCCGTAGCAGTTGAAACTGGGTTCATAGTTGAATGTCTTTAATATAATTGTTTGTTTCTGGGGCAGTTCCAGAAATATGGTAGATGCCACCAATATGTGAGCTTTATTTTTAAACCCATGTTTTGCTCTGTACCCAAACATGCATTTTTGAATCAGTTAATAAGCAACAACATATGAATTCCATTTCAGAGGGTGGAAGAATCTTAAACTTAAAACATTCTGGTATGGTTACTTTATTACTCTGTTGACTACTTCTAGGAAACCTCACTGACTGAAAAAGTCTCTTAGAAACCTCCCCATTCCAAACACTTGGCGCAAACGATGTTCGCAAAGCAATAGTAAAGCAGGATGTGTGGCCACTAAAATGGTAAAATGCTCCTCTGATAATGTTTTTTTCCTAGTCTATAATTAGCCATAAAGAACAGCCGATTCCTAAACATCATGCAGGCTATAAATTATGAAGCCTGCAGGTTGGTAATTAAGAAAATAATTTCTCTGCCAAGCAAAGAATATATTTAATTCTTATTTTAAAAATGTACAGCAAAGACTCTCTAAAAGATTTACACTTATAAGCAAGCGTCTGCTTTGTTCCTTCCCTTTTGTATGAATCATAGATCAAGGCACTGAATGGATTTTTTCTGAGAGAACATGACAGTTTTATGTATAGAGCTCAGGAAGCATCATACTTTCTGTGCACTGCAAACCAAATCCACAAATACGTTTATCTCATCTGATGCAATCCATCACCATCCAAATCAATAAAAATTGCAACTCCTGGAATTTGAGCCAGGAGTTAGCAAGCTCTCCAGATCCAGAACCCATATTTAACACCCAAATGAAACCTCCTTAACCTTTTTTTTTAAACATACATCATATCCTTTTCTGCCTTGTTCCTTTTGGATTGTCTCCTCAGCCAACCCTGTAAAGACCTTGGAATGTTTCTTTTGCTGCACAGATTCCCGAGAATTACAATCTGGAGAAAATCCTAAAAACCAATTTTTGGTGTCATTTCTAAACTCAAATCTGCATGAGGTGCCCAAATCCTCTTTTTTCCCTCCCCTTGGAGACCTCTTTGATCATTTCCCCAATTAGGAAAGCCCTAAAGGAGATACTGAGGTACTTCTGAAATGAGCAGCCATCTCATCTCTAAAGATAACGTAAAGGTTCCCCCCCCCCCTCCACATGCGTGCTAGTCATTTCTGGCTCTAGTGCTCCAGTGGTGGGTTTCCAATTTTTTAATACTCCCCCAACCCTGCCGAAGAGCCAGCACTGTCCAAAGACGTCTCCGTGGTCATGTGGCCGGCATGACTAAACACCAAAGCCGCATGGAGCGCTGTTACCTTCCCACCAAAGGTGGTTCATATTTTTCTACTTGCATTTTTTACGTGCTTTCGAACTGCTAGGTTGGCAGAAGCTGGGACAAGTCATGGGAGCTCACTCCGTTACGCGGCGCTAGGGATTCGAACCGCTGAACTGCCGACTTTCTGATCGACAAGGTCAGCGTCTTAGCCACTGAGCCACCGCGTCCCTTATATCATCTCTATAAATTAATAAATAAGACCATCCACTAAAGGATTGCCTGGCTTTACACTAAGCCAATAAATGATCTGCTCTTTCAAGATTTCACACGTTGTGTGAACTCAGCCATGGTAATTTAGGTGAAAATGTATTAAGAAACCAGTTGTAGCATAATTAGATAAACAATGTTAGTCAGCAATTCAACTGGCTCGTCGCCATTTTAGACACCTCTTTAAGTAGATAAAATAACGGAAGAGGATCTTGTAGCATGGAAGCTAGATTTAAATAAACAATTAACGCTCTCGCGTACGAACTCTGCTCGTTTTGAAATCAGATAATTCAATCTTTGAACTGAGTGGGAGGGAAGCTTACTTGGGGCTGCAAGGCAGCCGGAGATTTCCAGCGCGGAGCAGTTCTGCCTTCAGCTAGCCCCCCTTCTCTTCACAGACACAGAAGCTGCAAAGATCAGAAAGGCACTTGCTTGACAAAACTTCTCTCCTTTCCCTTCTTTTCCCGAAGAGTAAGGTGTCTGTCAGATGTCTGATAGATGATCATCTTAACAGATAACGCCACTGGTAATACGGGAGCAGCTGTGTTTAGCTGCTACCATCAGTAAGTCCCGCCCAGGAAGCCCGAAACCAGTTGTAGCATAATGCATAAACAAACCCTTAACATTCAAATGGAAAAATAGAACTCATATCAGTTTAATTCCAAACCAACATTCCAATTTAATTCCAATTTACAGAATTGCATGCTTTTTCCCTCCCTTTGCCTTGTTTCTATCATGTTTCTACTTTCTGAACCTTTAAAATAAAGAAGATAAACATGGTTTCTGATGATATATTCTTGCTCAACTTAGTGATTTTAGACATTTTGGCTTAGAATTAAAGATGTCAGAGATCAGGCCACAACTCACCTTTTCTTCTCAACCCACTAGATAAAAGTGGGTTTCTGCCTGGTCCCATTTTATTTGTTGTCGCCTCTCATTACACATAAAGATAATGTGTAATTTTCTACACATTATCACATACAAACAATATCCTAGTGTATAAACCCATTCCTGGATAATCCCACTCTCAAATTTTTAAGAAGAAAAACCTTGAAAACTGGACCACCCGTGGATAAGCTGAGCCCTTGAAATCTTCGCTTGTTTTGATATTCATGGATGGCTTATCTGCAGGTGGCACATTGAGTTGCATTTTGGTTAAACATTCAAAGGTCAGTTTACCTGCAGATGGGCTTATGCTCAAGTATCTACAGGACATACAAGTACTTTCAAAAAGTATTACCATATACACTCCTGGATAAACAATATATAGTTTGAAAGCTAGGATAGTCAAGCATGAAGGTAGAGAGGAAGGATTTCATGACATTGCCAGGTGACCGATTCAAAGAATGTGTTTTTGCAATAGCAATAGCAGTTAGACTTATATACCGCTTCATAAGGCTTTCAGCCCTCTCTAAGCAGTTTACAGAGTCAGCATATCGCCCCCACAGTCTGGGTCCTCATTTCACCCACCTCGGAAGGATGGAAGGCTGAGTCGACCTTGAGCCGGTGAGATTTGAACCGCCGAACTGCAGATAAGAGTCAGCTGAAGTGGCCTGCAGTACTGCACCCTAACCACTGCGCCACCTCAGCTCTTCTTTTGCAGACGTCCAAACATCAGGTCTATGTAAGTTCTTGATGCTACCACATTACACCTAGGCTTAATTCTTGCTCAGATGCACATATATTAATCAGTAACCTTTAGACCAGTGGGGGGGTCTGGATCCCATTGCAACCAGTACGGTGCAACATGGCCCGGTGTCCCCCACATGCACATGCATAGCACATGCGCACACATGTGCAGCACATGTGCATGTGTGCACAGCACACACACAGCATGCATGCACGCACATGTAGCACAGGCAAGCATCCTTACCTCTATGACACCTCCGCAATGATCCAGCTGCTCGGCAAAGCATCACGCAGATGCCATATGCTCCGTGCACATGCACGGAAGTGCCGAAGAGCTCAAATACAGATAAGGAGGCCGGGCAGGGAGGTGGGCCCTCCGGAGCACCGTACCGGAACAGTACCCGGGGCTCCCGGCAGGCACCGGTATGCCTGTACCGGGGCGTACCAACTGCAACCCACCACTGCTTTAGACCCAGTACCCTTTATGACTTCATCACTGAGCCTTGAGCCTTCCATCCATCTGAGGTGAGTAAAATGAGGACCCAGATTGTTGGGGGGGGGGCAATATGCCGACTCTGTAAACCACTGAGAAAGGGCTGCAAAGCACTGTGAAATAGGTGGCGCAGTGGTTAGGGGTGCAGCACTGCAGGCCACTTCAGCCGACTGTTATCTGCAGTTCAGCGGTTCAAATCTCACCGGCTCGAGGTTGACTCAGCCTTCCATCCTTCCGAGGTGGGTGAAATGAGTACCCAGACTGTGGGGGCGATATGCTGACTCAATTTGCTCAAATTGCTGACTCAAAACCGCTTAGAGAGGGCTGAAAGCTCTATGAAGCGGTATATAAGTCTAATAAATAAATAAATAAAATAAATAAACAGTACATAAGTCTAAGTGCTACCTTAATTTAATGTGATTTTATTTAAAATACAATTTAGGGGCCACTCAACTCCTAACCACTCTGGAAAGAAAAAAGGGAAAGTGAGCAGCCTAAAGATAAGTTCATAATGAAAAAGAAAAATCATCTCGGCTTAAAGTTTGGGAGAACAGTCAACTCTTAAAAGCTTCCTGAAGATCGTCAGGTAGGAATCATCCAGCTCTCTGTGGGATATTATTTCACAGCGTGCACCTTGATAGAGAAGGCATACCTCCTGGGTTGGGCTAGACAACATTACTTAATCAGTGGAATCAAGTGCTGCCACTCAGCCTGACCTCAGAAAACCACTAGAGACAAAACAGTCCCTCAAATAACCAGGGTTTGAGCCATGAAGGGCTTTATACATTATAATCAGCATCTTGAATTGTGTCTATAATAGAGGTGGGATTCAGCAGGTTCTGACCAGTTCTGGAGAACCGGTAGTGGAAATTTTGAGTTGTTCGGAGAACCAGTAAATACCACCTCTGACTGGCCCCATCCCCATCTATTCTTGAGAGACCGCCTACTGCCAATTACCTCCAATAGACCGATAAGATCGCATAGATTAGGCCTCCTCCGAATTCCATCAGCCAGCCAGTGTAGACTGGCAACTACCCAGAGGAGAGCCTTCTCGGTGGCTGCTCCGACCCTCTGGAACGAACTCCCCGTGGAGATCCGGACCCTCACCACCCTCCAGACCTTCCGCGCCGCCGTTAAAATCTGGCTGTCCCGGCTGGCCTGGGGTTAAAGATTCTAACCCTTACTCGAATTGTATGACTGTTGAGTTCTTAAATGATGTAGTGTCTTTATGTTTTAAATTGTTTGTCTTCCCCCCCCTTTTTTTTGAACTGTGAGCCACCCTGAGTCCCCCCAGGGAAAAGGGCGGCATACAAATAAAGTGACTAAATGACTAAAATGACTATTCTCTGCCTCCCGAGTCCCAGCTGATCCTTACAGTATCCTTCACCTGCCACGCCCACCAAGCCACGCCCACCAAGCTACAAACACTGAGCCACTGTAATAAACATTTTTGAATCCTACCACTAGTCTATAAGCCAACAAGTAGTCAGTGCAGTATCCGGTTTGTGAAGCAGCGGCGTCCCATGGGTGTTAAAAGAATTGTCCATCAGTACCTGCATTCGGGACCAGCTGTAACTCCTGAGGGATCTTCAAAGGCCACTCTACGTAGAATGTGTCGCAGGAATCCATTCATGAGATAACGGAGACATGAGACACTATCTGAAAGTTTCCTAGTCTTAGAAAAGGTCACAATTGATGCACTACATGAACCCATGCCAGAGCCCCCTTGGCCACAGCTGCCCCCTGCTCTTTTAACAGGAATTGTGAGCCTAAAACGACAACCAATTATGTACAAAGTCTCAAATAGGGACAAAAAAGTGGAAAATCCTCAAACCCAAGGGGCTCAAAGATCAGCTATTCAGCCTTGTCAGAACTGAGCCTCTGTTTCTCTTTCTGTCAGGCCTGCACAGCCTCTAGAGCAGTGTTTCTCAACCTTGGCAACTTGAAGATGTCCGGGACTTCAACTCCCAGAATTCCCCAGCCAGCTTCAACTGGGAGTTGAAGTCTAGACATCTTCAAGTTGCCAAGGTTGAGAAACACTGCTCTAGACACTTGGACAGGACCTCAGCGGCATTGCTGAGTTAACCCAGCATCAAAGATTTATAGCGGAGTATCATCAGTATATTTTCATCTTTACCCTTGGCTTCTTTCCTGCCCATACAAATTTGTTGATACCCTTCTGCCATTCTAAAAGATTTGCATCTTTTTTAAGTATAGGTAACATTTGAAAAAGAAATAAAATTTTTGGTAAGATGTTCATTTTCACTGCTGCTATCCTACCCAACAAGGATAAGTGCAATTTCTCCCATTTTTCCATCTCTATCTGTATACTCCGCCAAAGTGGTTCATAATTGTGCTTATATAATTTCCCGTTTGAGGCTAAAATATTGCCCCCAAGATATTTGACTTTTTTGACTACCTCACATCCTAGCATCCTTCCTAGTTCTTCCTTTTGTTTAATATTCATATTTATAGCTAATAGTTTGGTTTTTCTTAAGTTTATTTTAAAACCAGACACTTGACCATATTGATTAATCATATTCATTAAAACCATACTGGATTCCTGCGGTTGTTCCAATATTATGACCAAATCATCCGCAAAAGTGCGGACTCTCTATTCTTGCTGCCTAATCTTGATCCCTTTTAGACCATCCAAGCCCCGTATTTTATTCAACAATACTTCCAAAGTTATAATGAACAATAGTGGAGACAAAGGACAGTCCTGTCTTGTACCTTTTCCGATTTGAAAAGGGTCTGTTAAACTTCCGTTGACTATTATTTGAGCTCTTTGCTGTTGGTATATTGCTTTAATTGACCCAGCATCAAAGATTTATAGCGGAGTATCATCAGTATATTGATGATATCAAACCTCAAAGTGACAGGCGAGCTCCCCCAGAGGCTTCATGTGGATGTTAAACAAAAGGGGGAAGCGCATCAATCTTTCCAATCTGGTCATGCTGCTAATCAAAGAAACCTAAATACTGTGAGGTTGGTACTTTCTTTGCTCTTATCTAGGGTAAAATTGGAACATGGCCGTCACTTATCCCGGCTGTATTTTATGTACGTAATTCCAGATAAGGAAATCGCTTTCTACAAGTTGCATAATTTGCTAGTCAACCCTGGTCTTATGTGACAGCTAAGCAAAGGTCTTGCCTTGGCTTGCAGGAGGAGGGGCTTCATTCTCTGGGTGACATCTTTACTGTCACCTGGCAGCTCCAACAGCTTCCATAGCAAGCTGCTATGGGACCAAAATGGCAGCACATGCAGTATGATCATTAGTCAAATGCAGTGGTGGGTTTCAAAAAGTTTTGGAACCTCTTCTGTAGGTGTGGCCCGCTTTCTGGGTCCACTGGTGGAACCTCTTCTAACCTGTTTGGTAGATTTGACGAACTGGTTCTACCGAATAGGTGCGAACTGGTAGGAACCCACCTCTGGTCAAATGCCACATTATATAGCAATAGCAATAGCAGTTAGACTTATGTACCGCTTCATAGGGCTTTCAGCCCTCTCTAAGCGGTTTACAGAGTCAGCATATCGCCCCCACAGTCTGGGTCCTCATTTCACCCACCTCGGAAGGATGGAAGGCTGAGTCAACCTTGAGCCGGTGAGATTTGAACCGCTGAACTGCAGATAGCAGTCAGCTGAAGTGGCCTGCAGTACTGCACCCTAACCACTGCACCACCTCGGCTATCCTGAGAGCTGATGCAAGGAAGGAGGTCACAGCTTTTGCAGGATGATGCTCTGTGCCGTGCACATTTTGTCCAGTGGTGGGATTCAAAAAAATGTACCACCGGTGGGTGTGGCTTGGTAGATGTGGTGTGGCTTGGTGGACGTGTCTTGGTGGGCGTGGCAGGGGAAGGAGACTGTAAAATCCCCATTCCCTCCTGATCAGCTGGGACTCGGGAGGCAGAGAATAGATGGAGGCAGGACCTCCGAACTATTCAAACCTTCTGCTATCGGTTCTCCAGAGCTGGTTTAAAACCTGCTGAATACCACCTCTGGTTTTGTCATTTGTCCTTTCCCCCGTTGTCCATCCCCACCAAAGGACTTCTCACTCGAAACCTATTTTCTTGCCACCCCCAACCAAGCATTGGGCTTTTCTGGGAGGGGGGAAATTTAACATAGACATAAGAGGCTGCTATATTTAGGAATGCTAATGAAAGCAAATATTCCAACTATTAACCTTCAAGAAAAGAAAACCTGGTCTCGTGCTTGAAATCTACCAGAGTCAATATTTCCCCATGACAAATCTTAGTAATGAATAATTAAGGCTTTAATATAACTTTTTGCGAAAAATTCTTATTTTGCAAAGGATGGCCTTTTAACCTACTCCAGCATGATTATGCTTTATTAATAAGAACCGGGGTGAGAAGTTGATGCAATAAATGTTTTGGTTTTTTTTTTGATAGCCGATTGGAATCATTCTGGATATTCGACTCGGTTTCTTTTCTGAGTTTAAAAAGGGCCCCCGCTGGGAGAGCTGCATGAACATTTCACAAAGGAAGATTCAACCTGGAACAGGCTTGTGTCTCACAATTCGTTTGCCTCGGGTCAAGGAGTTTTGTCCCTCCTAGTTAATGTCTTAGAATTAATCATTCAGCAAATGCAGATGTCAGAGCTTTGACAAAGAAACGTTTAATAGTTTCTCTCAGGATTAAATTGGAATTGAGTGGATATTACTATCCTTCCAGGTGTTGGAGGGTGTTTTTTCTCCTCTGCTGTCAGGAACCAGGAGTTTCCCACAGCCCATAATATATTTTTTTCCAGTAGGTTCCACTGAAGTAAGGCAAGGATAGCATGCAAGGATACTATTCTGTTTCTGCCCTAATACTGAATCACGTGACCCCTCTTGCTTTTTCTGTTTAAACTGAAAACCTTTGATTTTCCTTGTCTTACGAAAGGGTAATTTGCAATGAATGAAGTTCCTTGACTGATGGCAGGGGTGGGTTGCTACGGGTTTAACCAGGTTTGGGAGAAACCATAGCTACTCTCCCGGCCTTCCGCAAAGCTTCCAAGTCCTGGCTGTTCCAGCAGGCTGGGGGGAGCTGAGAAGCATCTACCTCCACGGAAATTGTGAATGTTGGTTTTGTTTTTAATATGTTGTCTTTGTCTCGTTCCCCTCTTTCCCTTGTCTTTTGTGAGCCGCCCGGAGTCCTCCGGGAGTGGGCGGCATACAAGACAAATAAATAAATAAATAGCTAACATTATGGCCGGTTCAGAGGACCTCTAAATTCCACCCCTGGCTGGCCCCACCCACCCTACCCCTCCCACCCCACCCCTTCCAGGAGTCTCCACATGACCCGTTTTGGATGCTGGGTAAGTGCAGAAGCTCAGGGAAGAGGGGGGAAATGGGCCTCCTGGAAGTTCTGGAAAGCAGTTTCCACCCTCATGGAGGCTTGAGAAAAACCTCTGGAGCTGGAGGAAGGCAAAAACTCCCACCGCCACCATGGTGCAGGAGGCCAACTAAGCCACACCCACCCTGGCCACGCCTACCCAGCAAGGGGACGAGAACCCATTGCTGAAATTTTTGAAGCCCATCCCTGGTTGATGGATCTTGTTCAACAATTTTCCAGTGTGACACTTGGCCATTTATAGTTCCTCCTTCAAGAAGAATCAGAAAGGAGTGGGATCTCAAAATAAAAGTAGACATCAAGCTACTTTGTGTCCCCCCACACCGATAGAATTAATAAAATATCAGGATATAATATTTTCAGCATGTCCGCTGTCTATCCCATTAACTCCCCTCACACTTTGGATGCCATACATCAGTAGCCAGCCTCAGAACAGAGCTTTATCTAACTTCCCTCACAAGGAATGAGACGAAAGGGCTGTAAAGCACAGAGGCCAAGTCATTCAGCAATCTTGCCTGTACACATGAGGGAAACGTATAAATCAGCTTTGGTTTTGTCAGAGGGATCAATCTACAGATTCCCCCAATTCCCAATCAATAGTGACTATGCCATCTGATCATCTATACATTTCTGAAGATTAGCAGATTAGGTAAATTTGCAGCAAAAGACAATAACTGAAGCAAGGGAAGAAAATAGAAATGGTTTCTGTGTGAGGGTAAATCAAATTCAAATATTCAACTATAGGAAGCCATCTCGTGGCCAACAGTCAGATGTATTTGAAATTAAGCCATTCATAGCAATAGCAATAGTCAGACTTATATACCGCTTCATAGGGCTTTCAGCCCTCTCTAAGCGGTTTACAGAGTCGGCATATCGCCCCCACAGTCTGGGTCCTCATTTCACCCACCTCGGAAGGATGGAAGGCTGAGTCAACCCTGAGCCGGTGAGATTTGAACCGCAGAACCACTGCAGATAGCAGTCAGCTGAAGTGGCCTGCAGTACAGCACCCTAACCACTGCGCCACCTCGGCTCTAATATTCATATTTGTACCTCTTCCACATTAATTACCGTAGTCTCCTTTAACAAATTTGCCACAAGGAAAGCATATGCATTTGATGCATACAATACTTTAAGGATGAAGTAACTGCACAACTATTATCTGGAGAATAATTTGTTAAGCCTGTCACTTTATGCTTATAAAAGCTTTTTTATGTAATATATTGGTCTCTTGATACATAACGATGTAAACGCGAATGGATGACATGACAAAATAAAGGATCACGTAGCAGCAAAGGACTCTATTTGAAAAATATGTTATGAATTAATCCTAACTCAAAGAAGTAGTTCGCATGTTATCTCTAGGTAAACATGTGGACCACATTACAGGTAATTCTTGACTTATGACCTGTCAAGTAGTGGCCATTTGAAGTTATAGTAGACCTCTCCCTTCTGAGAGCTGCTTATGGTCTGGTCCTGAATTTGCTGCTGCTGCTACTCGCCCTTATGACCAACTGCAGGGATGTTGCAGTTTCTGTCCCCCCCCCCACATATCCCCATCCTCTCCTCACTCGGTCCCAGCAGTCCTTGGGCCTTCCTCCTACCCCAACAGATCCCACACCCATCTCTCCACTTACCTTCCAAAAATCTACGAGCTCTGGAGCTTGGGTTAAGGAAGCACAAGCAGAGGGTTAGCAGTTAGACTTATATACCGCTTCATGGGGCTTTCAGCCCTCTCTAAGCAGTTTACAGAGTCAGCATATCGCCCCCACAGTCTGGGTCCTCATTTTACCCACCTCGGAAGGATGGAAGGCTGAGTCAACCTTGAGCCGGTGAGATTTGAACCGCTGAACTGCAGATAGCAGTCAGCTGAAGTGGCCTGCAGTACTGTACCCTAACCACTATGCCACCTTGGCTCCTCGACAACAAATCCTGTAGCCTGATCCCAGAAGCGGCTGCTACTTTTTTGAGTGGCCACACCAGGGCTGGGTTTCGACCGGTTCGCACCGGTCCCTGCGATCCGGTTGGTCGCCGAACCCGGAAGTAAGTAACTTCCGGGAACGGCGAAGGCCCCCCCCCCCGCGCCCGCGTGCGCCCGCACACCCGTGCCCGCTCCTTACCCGGTTTTTTTCGAATTTCGCGCTTTCCACGCATGCTCAGAATGCCTGCGCGATCCTCCAGGAGCAGCTGGAGCATCGCGCAGACGCTAGTACGCATGCGCGCGCCGCACGCGTGCACGCGCGCACCACGTGCATGCGCAAGGATGCCGCGTGCATGCGTGAGGACGCCGCGTGCATGCGCAAGGACGCCGCGTGCGTGCATGAGGACGCCGCCGGCCTCGTTCCAACCGATCCGGTTGGAACGGGGCGAGAAACCCACCCCTGGGCCACACTGAATTGTGGTCATATGGAAAATGGTGGCTGCTTCTGGGATTATTCCATGTAATCCAGCAGCACAGTAGTCCATTTTGCTTCCCTAGCATGGTCTATGCGGTGCTGGCCCAGGTCTCCTGAGACTTCGCCCATTCCTTGAGCCACCTCTTTTTCTGCTTCCTGTCCCTGACAGTCCTTGGACCTGCTTCCACTGCCCCCAATGGACCCGCACATGCCTTTCGTGCAAACCCTCCCACCCCCATTGCTGGTTCCCTGCAGGCCTTGGGCCTCCTCTCTGCCTCCTGCATCTCACCAGGCACTTTAACAAAACTGGAAAGATTGGGGGTTTTGAAGATAGCCAGCTGATTAGCCACGTCTAGCTAACTATTCTTTATAATCCTTCAATTGGGATACTTTGCTTCCCTTCTTCATCAGCCTATTCCTTCTCCTTAGATAAATGTCTGTCCTCCTTTTTCTTTGCTTTCTTTCTTCAGCACAACAAGCCTTTCTGTTTTAACCCATTCCTACCCTTTTTATTTTTATTTTTTGAGTGGAAGGACGGAGGATAATACATGTGGAAGAGCCGAGGTGGCGCAGTGGTTAGGGTGCAGTACTGCAGGCTACTTCAACTGACTGCTATCTGCAGTTCGGCAGTTCTAATCTCACCGGCTCAAGGTTGACTCAGCCTTCCATCCTTCCGAGGTGGGTGAAATGAGGACCTGGATTGTTGTTGGGGGCAATATGCTGACTCTGTAAACCGCTTAGAGAGGGCTGAAAGCCCTAAGAAGCGGTATATAAGTCTAACTGCTATTGCTATGTGTTTCTATGCGACAGAGTGCTTTGTGCATGACAGAGAAGGACTGGAACAGTCTATGCAGAGAGATTAATCAATTTATTTTATAAATGGAGCACCTGATTTTCCAGACGGTGAAAACTAATAATTATCAGTTCAATTCATATTAAATTATTGTTATTATTTCTGACTGTTTTGTTTGAGGGCTTTGTTTTGGGGGTTTCTTTGGAGCATGGCTACTGATACATGCGTATATACAGTATATAGAAACATACCATTTACTTGAAAAAAAGGTAGGGAAGCAAAATCTCCAGGAATGTTTTCAAATGAAGCTGAAAGCCTTAGGCTGACCAACTGGGGAGATGGCCTTACCTGGACCTTTTGTCTGTGTTCATAATTATGATTTTTTTTCTTCTTTACCCTTCCTTGAGAGTTTTGGAACATGTATTGAATTGAGGTCATTTTTCTTTCAGGTAAACATCACTTTTGCATATTTAAATCAATATATGAGAATTGATAGATATGGGTAGACATCTGAATCTATAAAATACAATAAATGTTGTTGATAGCAATATACGAATAAATTGCATTCCAGAGACAAAATGGGTTACATGCTCTAGTTCCATCACGTCCACACTGATATTGTCCCAATAATACTGTATGCTGTGGGTTTTGTAAATTGAGATTTGTAAATGGGGAATGAATTACTCATCCTTTTTTTTAGGCAACATGCATAACTGATTTGTTCAACATTGAATGACTCTATTGCAGTGGTGACATTCAGCCGGTTCTATCCGGTTCGGGCGAACCAATAGCGGCGGCAGTGGAAGGCTCTGCCTACTCACCCAGATGTCATCACATCCAGTTTTTGACACTCTGCGCATGCGCGGAAGGTCCTGCGCCCGCATGCTCACATTTGCAAACCGCTAGTGAAGGTAAGCTGATTTCACCCCTGCTCTACTGCCATAATTACACCTCAAAGTAAATCAAGTAGGAATTCGTGCAACGTGTTCGTGTTAATTGGTGTGTTCCTTGAGAAATGTCTACTCTTGCATATGCTTCTCATCCTTTTGAGTGTTGCTACCATTCAAGTTTGTTTGGAGAATGAGATAAAATAAATGTGAGGATTAAGAAGACTTTTTGTCTCATAATAATAATAAGCAATTCTTCTTTTTCCTCTATTCTTTTGCCATTTTATTATTGCTATGCTATCAGGTGGTTTTTGACCCATAGCAACCACATTTTCTCCATGATAACCCATCTGCAAGTCCATCCATCTTCTTCGGTTCAAAAGTTTTATTTCTTTTAAAACAATCATTTCATCATTCCTCAATCAGTAAGACATCGGAGTACAATTTTTTGTGTGTCAAAATAGTTCTAGTTTACCACCAAATTCTTGTCTAGCCTAATGTATACCCCTCCCTCCCTCCCTGCTTCACATATTGTCTGTTATTCTTTACATTTTTCACCACTCTAATGAGCCTCAATCCCTTGCAATGGCTAGATTTGTGGTCAGTCTGGAAATAATTACGGTATCTCCCAGCAACTATTAAACTATTTAAAGCTAAAGTTCTGAGTATGACGTTGTATGTTGCTCAGCTGTACGTCTTCTAACTTGGAAGCAATTCCATTTGTTTTTTTTAAAAAAATATTCTTACAAGTCTAGTATTTAATCTCTAATGTTTTAATAGAGCTGGAGAGGAGGTTGCATTCCCCTTGGGGCCCAATTAAGATTTTGTCATCTCAGATTTTGGCTGAAGCAAATCCACTGGGAAACTTCCTTGGTCCACCTGACCTCGCTAGACAGGTTTTCTTTTTATTGTGAGGAGACGAATTAATGATGATATGACATAGTCTTTCTTTGCCAGCCTTATCTGCTTCAGGCATCAATGAAACCTAAGTTGAACTGAAGCAGTGCATTTGGGATTTAGACACCCGAACACAATAGAGCAGTGTTTCTCAACCTTGGCTACTTGAAGATGTCCAGACTTCAACTCCCAGAATTCCCCAGCCAGCACAGGCTCTGCATTTTAGATGTACCACTGAGGTTCAGTCCTGGATTTGATTAATCCTAATCAAATTTTATGCCTTTAGCTCAGTGTTTCTCAACCTTGGCTACTTGAAGATGTCCGGAATTCAACTCCCAGAATTCCCCAGCCAGCATTCGCTGGCTGGGGAATTCTGGGAGTTGAAGTCCGGACATCTTCAAGTTGCCAAGGTTGAGAAACACTGCAATAGAGCCAATGCTGCCCATCCCTTTCGTAGTACAATCGCCTTCTTTGTGTGAATTGCCCCTAGATATGTCTTCCATATTCTACTTGCCCCTCAGGAGTAACTATTTACCCTGGCCCAAATTGGCCCACTGTCTATGAGGGCACAACTGGTAGATATGTGAGTCTCCCGTATGAAAAGTGTACTTATTTGTGTGTAGATATGAAAAACAAATCTGTTTCTCGTGTGTTGTTAAAATATCTATTACCGTATACACCCAGTAGCGATCAAACTTAACATTTACAATTACACTAGTTGCCTTTATGACCAAGAGGCTGGTATCCTTCATTGGGTGGGCATTCTTTAAAAAACTTTATGCGGGTCGCAAATTTTCTGTCAACAGCCAAAGCTCTTGGAAAGTTGTGTGGCTCCTCCATCAAGTTCTTGATTCTGTTAATTATTTCGTGATTTTCTTGCACCTTTTTTAAAAAAATTGAATCATATTTAATTTGTCGTTGGTCTTTTTGTGTGTGTGTGTTTGGTCTCCATAAATAAACTTTGATTGATAGGCTATCATTATCATTAGGTCCTGTGCAGAAGACATTGGGAAGTGACAAGTGATTCTGTGGGTGTGGCTTGGTGGGCGTGGCAGGGGAAGGATACTGCAAAATCTCCATTCCCACCCCACTCTGGCACCAACCAGAGGTGATATTTTCCGGTTGTCGGAACTACTCAAAATTTCCACTACTGGTTATCCAGAACCTGTCAGAACCTGCTGAATTTCACCCCTGGCAGTGACTGTTTTCCAATGGTTTCAATCATTTGTAGCAACACATAGCAACGACATCACTAATGAAGAGGTACTATGGAGATCAGATTTAGAATATCTATTGAGAACGGTGAATTAACCTTGAATATTACTTGTTGCCCATATCTTACAGATGCCTAAAGACCGGCATTCAAAAGTTGCACTATGTTGGATACCTGGAGGAAAGAGTAAACAAGGCTGGCCTCAGAAAACTTGGCGCCAGACACTTAAGGAAGATCTTAAGATTATTGATTTCTCTTGGTACAATACAAAAATGCTACTTTTTTTTTTCTTTTTACTTTTGCCTTTATTTGTATGCCGCCCTTTTCCCTAAGGGGACTCAGGGCGGCTCACAATTCAAAAGGGAGGGGGGAAACAACAAACAGTAAACAATACAGCATATTAAAAGAGAGAAAAAATGCAACAATCACACCATTCGAGTGGGGCTATAATCTTAACCCCAGGCCAGCCGGGACAGCCAGATCTTTACAGCAGCACGGAAGGATTGGAGGGTGGTGAGGGTCCGAATCTCCACGGGGAGTTCGTTCCAAAGGGTCAGAGCAGCCACCGAGAAGGCTCTCCTCCAAGTAGTTGCCAGTCTGCACTGGCTGGAAGATGGAATTCGGAGGAGGCCTAATCGATGCGATCGAATCGGTCTGGTGGAGGTAATTGGCAGTAGGCGGTCTCTCAAGTACCCAGGCCCACTACCATGAGGGGCTTTATAGGTGATAAGTAGCACCTTGAAGTGCACCCGGAGATCAACAGGTAGCCAGCGCAGCTCGCGGAGGATAGGTGTTACGTGGGTGAACCGAGGTGCACCCACTATCGCTCGCACGGCTGCGTTCTGGACTAGCTGGAGTCACCGAATGCTCTTCAAGGGCAGCCCCATGTAGAGCTGATTAATCATCTTGGTTGTACACTTCCATGTTTCACAAGCATATATTGCAGTTGGTATGACAACACTCTTGCGGAGTTTTATTTCTGTGGTAGTACTTATGGCTCTCCATAGAACAACATGCATTGAAACATGGCCACTGTCATTCCTATTTGATAGTCAATATCCTTATCTATACATCCATCAATAGACATAATGCTATCAGGACAAGCAAATTGCTGGATTTGTCCTACAACCTGGCCAGGGACTATATAGGACTCATATTATCTTGAGTGCTTCCAACTTGTGTAAACGTGGTCTTCTCAAAATTCGCCACATAGCCTCAGGGACAGAGCGCCTGCCCTTCTTCCACAACATGAGATCAGGGGAACTTCAAAAGGTAAGTGTGGGGTGTGATGGGCATGTGGGAAGGAGGCCCAAGAACTGCAGGTTTTCGGCAGGGAGGGATGGGCGGAGAGAGGTGGAAGGGTGCTGCAGAAACCTGTGGTGGGTTGTAAGGGCGTATGACTGAAAGCCCTCTGCAGCCACCATAAAGTCCCTTCCAGCCCTATGATTCTAAGAAGTTAGCATCTGAAAATCAGCTCTACACAACACTTACGAAGCCTGGAAACTATGTCAAAAACCGTGACCCGTCAAAAGCGCGTTCCACAAAAGCGCGGTCGACGAAATCGCGTATGTGACGTCATCACAACGCGACGAAAAAGATCGAAAAATTGAAATAAAAATTAAATTACAGCAAGCCGATTCACATAAAGGTAAGGGTTAGGTTAAGGGTTAGGGTTAGGGTTAGGTTAAGGGTTAGAGTTAGGGTTAGAGCGTTAGCGTTATGTTTAGCGTTAGGTTAAGGGTTAGCGTTAGGTTTTTCGTTACGTTAAGGGTTAGGTTTAGGGTTAGGTTTAGGGTTAGGTTTGGGGGGGTTAGGGGAAGGTTTTAGCTTTATTTTTACATTTTTCGATCTTTTTCGATCTTTTTCGTCGCACTGTGATGACGTCACATATGCGCTTTCGTCGTCCGCGATTTTGTTGTCCGCGGTTTTGTGGTAGAACCGTCAAAAACATGTCTAAAATTGAAAGCACTGACGCAGACAGAAGAATGGAGAGAGGCCTTTCCTCTTCCTCTTGCGATTCTTGCTGAATTGAGTTGCTATCAGAGCCAAGATGAATTGGATTGTAAGCTAAGCACATTTGACATTTACAGTGCTGTAGGAAAAAAAATGTAGTTGAAGTTCAGCTGAATTGAAACGATGCTCTCTGTGATTTCAGTGGAAATGAACAGCCATAAAGGTTAATGGCTATTGATAAAGCAATGCTCCATAAAGTTGTCCAATCACCTTTCAAAACAATAGCCATCCTCTCATTTTATGGCAACCTATTCCACTGTTTCTATTCTGTAAAGAAGCACAAACCTTTGACATCTAAGACCTGTCAGAGTCTTTCTTTTTCAAGTTGCAACCATTCATATTCAAAGCTACACAGTTGCTCTGGAGTTCATGGGGATGCATACCTAGCATCTATCCAGAGTTAGATAACAGATTATGACATAATACAAAATGTCATGTATCATTCCCTGTGCTGTCATTTGACTGTGCTATATCGTGTCACTCAACAGGGGCTATCCATGAGTGTGAAGGAACACAGTGGTTCATGTGGTTAGGATGCTGGCTTGACAAGCACTAAGCTTGTGTTCAAGATCCGAATGCTGCTGTAGGGCAGGGTTAACTCCCATCCTACACTCCAGCTCCTGCCATGGACACGAAAGAGCCCCCCAACTAGGCTGATCCTGTGCAATGATGATGTCACCGGCTAATCCTTTCAACCCAGACGTGCCTCAGCGACATGAGTGTAATGCAATTTCTGAGTGTATGTCCAGCTTTTCAAACGAAGGCATCACATTGGCAGCTTCGTCCTTGTTGAAGGTGCTGAGTATCCTGATACAATCTGAAATGACGACCCAGCGGGTTGCAGGTTGTCTCCTAGGCATTTAAAATTAAGTTTAACAACAGCAGAGATCTAACAAGTTTATTTGCTCAGAATGCCTTCTCCTATACCATCGGTCCTTTGCCTTCTTGATGGGGAGAAGGCAGGGCAACAGGAATCTCACCTCTAGATAAAAGCACTGTGATGTCATCACCCTACTGTGCCACTGTGGAAAGATAATTCAACAGGGCAGATGTGAAAAAAATATGTTATATTAAACCTATGGACCTAACCACAAAGCTTCCCTCCCAAATTCCTAATAAACTATATTTTCTATCACAGAGAGTGATTCTATAAGTTTGTGTTTTGTTGCCTGAGCTTGGAAAGGAAGCATTCCAATTCTCAATGAAGTATTTTTATCTCAAGAACACTTCTCATCAAGGTAAGCAAATACACAATAGTGTGGCTATATTTGTTGAGCACATTTGTTTGTGTGTTCAGAGGGGGAAGCGGGTTTCAAATATAGAGGGGCTGAGAATAATAGCAAAAAGGAAGGATGAGTTTATCAGCAACCTTCTGAGGAAAAAAAGTAATCCCCATAAGACAGGAATCAGCAAACCTAACAATTTTACAACTCCCAGAATTCCTCAGCCAGCCATACTGGCTTGGGGAATCCTGGGAACTGAAGTCCAGAAATCTTAAAGTTGCCAAGTTTGGATATCCCTGCTCTATGAGAAAATGCGGCTTAATTTTCCAGGATTCTGGGGTTCTGCCTCCACTACAAGCAGTATTTATCCCTGGAATCCCAATGGCTGGATCAATAGCTGAACGTATCACCATGGCAACTGTACAGAGCAACTCATCTCAACATGCATGGTGAACACAGTATTGATTCTTCAGCATCAGATAATGCCATTTCCTTGGCATCCAAAACATAGACGCCAGGTTTCTGGTTGAGGGAAAATCCTGCAGATGGCAGGGTCATTATTGGTGACGGAAGAGCGTGCACTTTTTCAAGCAATAACCTCCAGCAAGAGTTTGCGCTCAGATCGCTAAGACAAATGACAGCATTGCGGAGTTCATTAGGGCTCCTCGTTAGTTCCTGACAGCCAATTAGCTGTGGTCAGGAAAAATGCACATTCTTGGCCTTTTCATTGTTAGCATCCGATACAAGGTAGCTGTATTTGTAATGCAGATAAACCAACTGCTGTAACAATGATGCTTAATAATTATCTGTTGGTGACCTCCAAAGTTTGGTACTGCGTGCAGCATATCTGGGAAGGAAATTACCTGCTATACACAAGCTTGAAAGAACAAATATAGAGAACACGAAGAATGAAAGAAGGTTGGGGAAAGGAACTTTGATAATTTAGAGGATCTGCATTACAACATATCTGGCTGCATAAGAATACTGTGATGAGACACAGCAGAAATCCAGAGATCCGTGCCTTACATGATCTGCATAGAGAATTGGCGAAGAGTATTTGAGCATCTTATACTCAGGAATTGAAATATCGAAATACAGCCTCGTGTTTGGGTCTTAGATGACCATGATTTCCCTCAAAAAAGATGATCAGCTGTAGCTTAGTGATAAAACACATGTTTTACATGCAAGAGGTCCATAATGGATTCCCCAGCATTTCCCAGTAAGGTTAATTTTTTTTTAAAAAAAAAAAAAAGGTTTATCATAAGATTCAACCGTTAAGCTGCAAGTTTGCCCAGCCATACTCCAGATCTCCTTCAAAGCTTGCAAACAAATTGTAACTTCTAGTATGATAACAGAAGAAAATTATTATATTGGGGGGAGGGGATAATCAGTGTTGACCATGATTGTTTAAGTGAAGCTTATATTGTAATTAAGCTCAATTTAAATATTAATTAATTTAAAGTCACCTTATCCCTATTTATTTCTTAATCATCTTGGAGTACAATCCTTTTCAGTATACTGAAAGTTCAATATATATATATATATATATATATATATATATATATATATATATATATATATATATATATATATATATATCCCTCCCTCTCTCCCTCTCCCTCTCTCTCTCTCTCTCTCTCTCTCTCTCTCTCTGTGTTTGTGTGTGTGTGTGTGTAATCAAGACTCTTGACTTCTTGCTCTGCTAACAAAACCAAAATCGAGCCGAGGTGGCGCAGTGGATAAATGCAGCACTGCAGGCTACTTCAGCTGACTGCAGTTCTGCAGTTCGGCTGTTCAAATCTCACCGGCTCAAAGTTGACTCAGCCTTCCATCCTTCCGAGGTGGGTGAAATGAGGACCCAGACTGTGGGGGCAATATGCTGACTCTGTAAACTGCTTAGAGAGGGCTGAAAGCCCTATGAAGCGGTATATAGGTCTAACTGCTATTGCTATTGCTAAAATCAAAATCTGTGCTTGGCTTCAGATTTTGATTTGTAAAGAGAAAATCAAATTATAACCTGTGTGAATATGGGACACTAACAAGCTCAAATTATTCTACTTTGGTTGGAAGATTTGGCTCTCTGGAGAAGACTCCAAAGCCAGGAAAGGTGGAAGGATGAACAGTAGAAGAGTGGATGGACTCAGTCCATGAATGCACCTTTGGACAATTGGGAGAAAATTGTCATCATGGAGAAAAATCTACCTATGTGCTCACTAAGAGACAATAACTTTATGGCACATAATCAACCAAAGAAGATCCACAGGTGCTTTTTCAAAAGACAACTGGTCTTTTTTTCTTTTTCTTTTTTGCTTTTCCTTGAAGATGTTTCACTTCTCATTCAAGAAGCGTCTTCAGTTCTGGAGAAGAACTGAACAGAAGAGAATAGAACTGAAGAAGCACCTTGGATGAGAAGTGAAACATCTTCACGAGAAAAAACAAAGGAAGTCCAGTTGCCTTTTTAAAAAGCACCTTTAGACCTGGATGACTGAGACTCTCCATAGACCAGTGTTTCTCAACCTTGGCAACTTGAAGATGTCCGGACTTCAACTCCCAAAATTCCCCAGCCAGCATTCGCTGGCTGGGGAATTCTGGGAGTTGAAGTCCAGACATCTTCAAGTTGCCAAGGTTGAGAAACACCGCCATAGACAATCAATCAAGAGTTGACCAGAAATATCCAGAATCGTTTAGGCCAGAGCTGGACATTCTATGGCCCATGGACATATGTGGCCCTTCGGCTGTTCCTACCCAATCCACGGCAGTGGCCCCATTGGTTCAGCCCCCCACAACCGTTCAAGTTTTGCATGTGGCCCCTTGAGAAAATTAATTGCCCACTCCTGGTCAAAAGTGCTAAAACTGGAGTGACTGAGCAGTAAGCATGAATGTTGATTCATAATAAGCCAAAACCACTGAAAATGCTCGTTAACTCTGAAGGAGGAAAGTGGCATGATGGAGCATTATTTACAAAAGATCCTAAACAGTGCAGGGAAATAAAAATAAATACATGTGTCAAAGCTGCAGCTGAGCCATAAGGGCCATCCAGCAGTGCTGCGCTCCTTCCTGAGGACAGAGGCAACTGTGTTGCCTGCCTTTGTGGCACGTGTTTTAAGCCTTCCACAAAACCTATTAAAGGAGAGCACCATTGCCAGCAAAAATGTCGACTTGGATGACAAATCTAAAGTGTCTGTGAAGCTGCGGTTGGTTAATTTTTTGTGATGATTTTCCTATGCTGACATAATGAGCCATAATTGGAATTACTGCTGAATGAAGTCATCTTAAGTTTGCAATGCAAAGCCTAAGATTAGCACAATCAGATTGTGATTGTGGGCCTTCGCTTTTGTTGTTTTATCTTCATGCTCCTTTTGGTACATGTACAAAGAAAGGGAGGAGACTTCAGTTACATTACCACAATTACCCTCCTGCCTTCACACACACACACACACACACACACACACACACTAGTGAACAGTATCATTTTACACCAGTTCCGACCATACAGTCAGCTCAAAAATATCATGTAGAGAACCTGGAAATAAATCTTCAAGCAGACTGAGAATAAGATTGAAAGTCAGAGGTCATTTTAGGAGGGGGTTAATTTTGAAAAAAAAAACACAGTAAATCACATTTCAGCAGAACGTTAATCTTGCCAAATAAGACATGCTAATGAGGAGAAAGAAAAATGCTTATTTTTACATTTTAAAAAAAACACCACTTAGGGGTGTATGTATGGCACATAATGTGCAATTGGATTCTAAGAAGAAAAATCCACTTCCAGTACCAGTGCAAACCAAGAAAACACGGAAAGCATGGCCCAGCAAAATTAAACGCTTGATTCTGTCTATATATTTGTGCGTTTCCTCTGTTGAAGACTGGGATACTGGTAGTCCTTAACTTACAACCTTTTGTTTACTGACCATTTGAAGTTACAACAGCACTGGAAAAAGTGACTTAGGGGTCCCCAAACTTGGCAACTTTAAGACTTGTGGACTCCCAGAATTCTCCAGCCAGCTGTGCATGAAGCTCCTTTTGCACAAATGGGGGGGGGGGCAAGTGCACGTGTGCGAAACTGTACTCACTTGAGCAGAGCGGGCTTGCGCTCCTGTGCAAAACTCCTCTTGCACAAGCAGAGGACGCTTGTGCTGTGTGAGAAGCTCCATTCACATGAATGGAGAGTGCACGAGCTCCACCCGCACAAATACAGCTTTGCACACAAGTATGCACCTGTCACTCACAGCCCCCCCCCCACACCTTTCCCCTCACCTGGATCTTTCCAGCAGGCCACCAAGCTGGAAAGGTTGGGGACTACTGATTTACACAATTCTATACATTCAAAAGCCATCTTGAAAATGGTACCCATTTTTAGGAATAAACGTTGCTATGTTCCCATGCTCAGGCACTGCAGCAATGCTGTACATTTGCACCATCTCTCCCCTCTTTGAGCAGGGCCAAGAGATTTTCTTCTTAACCTGAATAAAAAACTATTGACCCCACTAAGCCCTAGTCAGCCGCAGCAGAATCTATCTGATCAATGCAGTGGAGCACAGAGTGTTTAAAGGCTATGGAGAGGAGAGAGTTTTCAGTGATTTTACAAAGTGCTGGCAAGGTAGTTGCCTTAAGTGGGTTTCCCACGGGAGAGAATTTCAGAGAGTTGGTGTTGCAACTGGTACCTATTTGTAGCTGTCTATCAATCAATAACAGATGGACTCGGGTTTTCTATCCTTTTTCATCAGCAGCTATATAAATCTGAGAGAGAGAGAGAGAGAGAGAGAGAGAGAGAGAGAGAGAGAGAGAGATATGATAGATAGATAGATAGATAGATAGATAGATAGATAGATAGATAGATAATAGATAGATGATATATAGATGATAGATAGATGATAGATAGATGATAGATAGATGATAGATAAATATATATTATGCAGAAATTTTCTTTTATTAATTTTTGGTAGATTTTTCATTTTTCAAAAATTATCAGATAGCTAAATTAACATAATTCATAGAGACGTGATAGGTAGGTAGGTAGGTAGGTAGGTAGGTAGGTAGGTAGGTAGGTAGGTAAATAGATAGATAGATAGATAGATAGATAGATAGATAGATAGATAGATAGATAGAGATTAGGATAGATAGATGATAGATAGATAGATAGATAGATAGATAGATAGATAGATAGATGATAGATAGATAGATAGATAGATAGATAGATAGATAGATAGATAGATAGATAGATAGATAGATAGATATGCAGATATTTTCTTTTATTAATTTTTGGTAGATTTTTCATTTTTCAAAAATTATCAGACAGCTAAATTAACATAATTCATAGACCCATGTAAATGATAAGTAGGTAGGTAGGTAGGTAGGTAGGTAGGTAGGTAGGTAGGTAGGTAGGTAGGTAGGTAGATAGATAGATAGATAGATAGATAGATAGATAGATAGATAGATAGATAGATAGATAGATAGAAAGATAGACAGACAGATATAGAAAATATGGAGAAAAATTGCTACCATCTAAATAAAAACTCAGGTACTCTGCATATAAAAATTTATTGCATATTAGGCATACGATTATATGATTATAATCTATTGCTGTTAAGGTAAAACATAGGATCCAAACAAGTTTGATAAAATTGTCATTCTTGCTTCTGAAATGTCATTATTTTAACTTTATCTCAGATTCTTTTCTAATGTGGTTTTACTAATCCTCAGCTCAGTTGTTCAATTTTCTAAAATTTTCCAGTGTTGCGCAATTACTGTAAAACATTATGAAGTAGTATATAAAACTAAGCGCTCTTATGAGAATCTAAATATTCTAATTAAACTTGATTCCAGAATTGTTTCTGCTGCCTTTAAAATTTTGATTTCCTTGACCTCACCTCCTACAGAACTATCATAGGGGGGAAAAGATTCTTCATAACTGTCTGCCTTGTTTGGAACCATTCTTGCTCCTCCCATCAAGAGCTTTTAGTCCAGTAACCTCCCCAAATCTCCTTTGGTGAGAATGAAAGAACTACACATGATGGGGGATCGGGGGAAAGAGCAGAGACAGATATTTCCAGGATGGCACCATTCACATTACTGTAAAGGGTGATTGTCTGGCCATTAGTGCTTCTGCAATCAATTAGCAATGTTTCTGGACGCATCCGGTGGTTGATTCACCTTCTTAATGTGAAAAAGTGACAAAATGGGCTAACAGCACTTTTCAGGTCTCTGGGCTTTCAAAGCCAAGACTGCAATTAAATGAAGGTTAATGCAAGTGGGAACAGCCAATCATCTTTTTATGTTAGGACTCATAATTCTATTTCTATTGCCAGTTATGACTTACTGCATAAAATAGCAGGGAGCATCGATTGAAGGAACCTGTAACAAACTTGTTTTTCAAGACCTGCTGGTTGAATTTGAACCTAAGCCGAGAGTATATTGCCATTCATGCCCCAAAACACAAATGATCACCCTCAAATTATTCTACTCGGGACACATTTTTCAAAGACCATGGGATAGACTCTGATGTTAGGGAAAGTGGGGGGAAATGGCAGAAGAGGACCACCAGCAGCAAAGTGGATGGATTCAATTAACAGTGGTGATGGGTGCATGGTTGGAAGACACGAAAGACTATTAGGGACAGATTGTCATGGATAGAAATCTATCACTATCTCTGTCACTAAGAGTCAATAATGACATGATAGCACATAATCAGTCGGTGCTTCAATTCAATGGACAGTATGATTGTCTACAATGGGGAGGAGAGAGAGACACAGAGAGACAGAGAGACAGAGAAAGAGACAGACAGAGAGAGAGAGAGAGAGACAATCCATTTCCCAGGGAAGGCAGTTTGGAATGCTGCCAACTCCTCTATTCTAATCCTCCCTCTCCGCATATTCCTCATCAACCAAGCTGTGACAAAAAATGATAGACGTGTCTGTAGAAGTGCCCAACAAGCTAACCGTCATGCTGATGAAATCACAAGGACTGATTATTGATGAAATACCCACTGTGAAAGCACGGATGCTCAATAACATCAATAGTTGTCTCCGAGACATCTTTGAAAATCATGAGGTTTTGGGGAGGGCTCTGGTTGATTGTCTTTGGAGGACAGCTGTCTCTTGTGGGAAATCAGCTAATTTTTAAATTGTGTGTCTAATGTTCTAGGTCACTATCAGATCAATTTTCCTCCCTGTGTGAATGATTTCAAATATATGAACTTAGAGAATACAGAGCCGAGGTGGCGCAGTGGTTAGAGTGCTGTACTGCAGCCACTTTAGCCGACTGTTATCTGCAGTTCGGCAGTTCAAATCTCAACGGCTCAAGGTTGACTCAGCCTTCCATCCTTCCGAGGTGGGTGAAATGAGGACCCAGACTGTGGGGGCGATATGCTGACTCTGTAAACCGCTTAGAGAGGGCTGAAAGCCCTATGAAGCGGTATATAAGTCTAACTGCTATTGCTATAGATGTTAAATAAACAGAAAGAAATAGATATAAGATGAGATAGATAGATAGATAGATAGATAGATAGATAGATAGACAGACAGACAGACAGACAGACAGACAGACAGACAGACAGACAGACAGACAGACAGACAGACAGATGTTCTTTTTGCAGTTCGGCGGTTCAAATCTCACCGGCTCAAGGTTGACTCAGCCTTCCATCCTTCCGAGGTGGGTAAAATGAGGACCCGGATTGTTGGGGGCGATATGCTGACTCTGTAAACTGCTTAGAGAAGGCTGAAAGCCCTATGAAGCGGTATATAAGTCTAACCGCTATTGCTATTGCTAAATATATGAACTGACCAACACAATGATGCATAAGTACCTGCAACAGTATGATAATGTACCATTTTGGGGGGTATACTTTGAGGACTGCAAGGTGATTAATTCAGACATTGCTTTGTTTCATGGCAAGCATCTCAAGCAGACTTCCGGAAGAAGGCAAAGGGTATAAAGAAATGTCAGAGAAGAGCATCACCACAACACTGTAATGCTGAATTCATTAACAACCAAAGCATGTGGTGATGCTTTAGGAACAGGCATGGAGACAGCAAGGAAAGCCATCCTATTGGCTGCACACCTAAATAATTCAGAGGGAGATGTGGATTATCAATTCATCCATGACTGAAAATATCAGCCAAGCACGTGATAACAAATAACACTGGCTTATAGTGATGACACTGTTAAAGAGTTCATCTTTTGTGAGAAAAATCTAACAAAGATTGTAAACATCCTCCATTGACACAACAGTGTTCAACAGTTCTCATGCGAGCAAAAAACACATCTGGGGGCAAAGATGACCCACTTTCCCAACACATTTTGAAGTCTGCCTTCTGGAACATCAGGCCCTTGATGGATACCAGCCTGACCACCTTCTGAAAGGTCTTCTTGAGACCTGGATATTCTCCCACGCATGAGGCTAGCCCAGGCGTTGAGCCTTTATTGGTCGTATGGGGTTTGTTATATTTCCCAACATGGATAGTTATTTTGATCCTTCGTTTTATGGTTCTTTCTTTCAAGTCATCCAGAGTTTTCTAGAGTCAGACAGACTCTGAATTTAAATAAAAAAAAATAAAGTTGGAACTGTGATAGTAAATATTACATTCCTATCTTGAAAAAAATGTTGTATATCAGAACGAATAATTGCTTCTTCCAGATACATCGCAGTCTGGCTCTAAGTTCTGGGCTGCATAAATAAATGCTATGTAATGAATCCTATAGGAATATCCCCTCTTTAAAATAAGAAAAAAGTATTCCAATATTTAATTCGCCCACATCTGACGTTACCAATATTACCAATTTCCTCTAAGAAATGTATTCTCCTCAGGACGGTTAAGTTCCCAGGACAGTTTACAAATCTGACTCTTACATAAATAAAAAATAAGTTCTTGCATCCATCTTTGCAAACAAAGGCAAGCAAAAATATTATTTTTTGTTAAGGTAAGTTCAAAGGGGAATCACTGAGAACACTTTTATGGATATTAATATGTCCATCCAGGTTTCTATCTAATCGTCCAACTCCCTATTCTCCATCCAAAAAGCATTGTGATCCATGCCCATCAAAATATATTGGTTTGTAACTGAACATTTCAAATAAAATTCATAAAGTACAGGAAAACAAAACATTTCACAGGTGTGTCAGTGTGTGTATGAGTGTGTATGAGTATGTATGTGTACAGATAAATAAACAACCAGGATTTTTAAATGTTTTGGTGGTAATAGCTTACTAATAATATCATTAATTCGTTACAGATGTACGGTATGTATTCGTATATATATTTATTAGCTGCCCTACTCTAATGGTCACTACTGGAGTCCATTGAAAGTACTAAAAATTACTCAAGATATCAAAACTATAATTAGCAAAAAATATACATCACCAAATGTAGTAAGTTCAGCCCAAATTACTAGAAATCTATTCTGATTTAAGGATCTTATAAAATCAAAATATAAATTCCATGAGTAATTAACCAAATTTTGGATGTCGTACCAGTCCATGTTTTAAATTATAAACCAACAATGGTTTCACTTTGATTTGAAATCTGTATCAGATTTGCTTTTTAGAAAGGAAGTTATTGAAGACATGAAAGTGCATTTCCTCATCTTGACTAACCTCTCATTGAAAGGATTAAATACTCTTTCCAGTAAGAAGCATATTACATTCTTGCAGCAGATATGAAAACTAATTCAGCACCCTTTGAAGGGATATATAGTTTACCGAAGTTTAATATCATCTACTGAAATGAGAACTCATCATTCAAGTTTTGTTTCATACCAATGTGATTCATTTTCCAGAATTGTTGAGTTTTGTGGCATTGCACAATGAAGTAAATGATATAATCTATTAATTACATTTCCAGCCAATTTTGAAAATGATATTTTTATTTAGCAGTCATAGCAATAGTAAAATATCTAATGTCAGTTTTCTCTGAGCTCAGAATAGATTTAATGTTTTTCTTCCAATATGAAGCATTTATACACATACACTGAGAGAGAGAGAGAGAGAGAGAGAGAGAGAGAGAGAGAGAGAGAGCGAGAGAGAGAGGGAGAGAGGGAGAGAGAGAGAGAGAGAGAACAACCGGTTCTCTGCCCTAATTATTTCTTCCAACAACCAATTCACCAAACGGCTCAGAAAGTTAGCACCCGGTTCTCCCGAAGTGGTGCGAACTGGCTGAATCCCACCACTGGTATACATACACATATATAGTGTCATAATGTCAAGATCAAATAAAATTATTTTCCTGTGTTTCCTATGTATCTATATTGACTTTAATGACATCTACCTCTGAGTTTACTTTTTCTTTGCTGCTTTTTAAGCTTTTCTCTTCCTATCTCATTACCATATATTTTCACAACTGCTGTAATTAGGTCTAATTACACAATTAGTGGAATCCATGCATGATCATGTCACCAGAATGTGTAATGATGCGCAATTACATAATTACCACACATAATGGCATTAGGGCGAAGAGCTCTGAAATGCTATACGGCAGAACATTTTATGGGTTCAAAGACAAGAGTATTGTTTTTCTTATCCAGGATAAAATAAATCAGATGGCCATGTCAACAAACTTTAATAAAAATATGAAAGGCCAACGCACAGAAGCAGGAACTGATTTTAAGTGCCTAATTAATTCTAGCCGCTACACAAAATTAGTGCTTTTGTGAAATAAAATGAATCATGACCATTTGTTCTTTATTTGTTGCATGCTTGTATTTCTCTTACTTCAAATCTACATTTGGTGAGGCAGGCAGTGAAGGACCCTCCTATGCAAAGTGCAATGTTCATTATGTGTTTGTTTCAATTATCTCCATCTCTCTCCTGATAAGTGCATCCGTTGCTATTACTACTTATGGATGAACTATGGCGGTGTCTGCATGTCAGACAATTAATGCCTATTGTTTTTCTTTTAATGTATCATGCCAACTATGAAATTAGCGATCCAAATCTGGAAAAAAACAGAGTGGGGAGTTTGATCTTGCCCACTGCATCAAAACTGACAGGCCCTCATAGAATTAGTGGGGAGGCAAGAGATGAGAACAAGCAATGGAGAGTTGTTTTTTTTTAGTTAGACTTCTATACCGCTTCATAGGGCTTTCAGCCCTCTCTAAGCGGTTTACAGAGTCAGCATATCGCCCCCAACAACAATCCGGGTCCTCATTTCACCCACCTCGGAAGGATGGAAGGCTGAGTCAACCTTGAGCCGGTAAGATTTGAACCGCTGAACTGCAGATAACAGTCAGCTGAAGTGGCCTGCAGTACTGCACCCTAACCACTGCGCCACCTCGACTCCGACTTCTCCCCGTTTCCTAGAATAAATAGGTAATCCACAAGTACAGAATGAAGGCACCAGTCCTGATCGGTTGCCTTCCAAAAACTGGCATTTATTTAGAGCATTTTTTTTTAACTTGATTACCTCCACAGAGGAAAACAGGAAGCCTGATGCTGGGTTAGTCCATTAAACCAACATTGTCAGCAGAATTTCAGTAAAGATGCTTTTCCAGTTTTCTTTGAAGATCACAGGAAATAAGATAAGGTGTCAGCCTCTGCTTTGCTGCTGCTTCGGCTGCCATTGAAACGGGGAGGGGGAGGAGCATGGTATTTGGGAAGGGAATCGTTATGTGCTGGAGGAAGATTCTAGACGCTGTCCTGACCATCTCATTGCGCATGCGGAGGAAGGGAGTTTCCCGCCAAGGTTAACTGTCCAGCATTCCATCCTGGTGATGTTTTTTGAAGATATCTCCCACCTGACAGTTGGGTGAATTATAATTGGACTATGGACTGGGGGGGCCAAGGGGAGGGGATTGAATTATACATGATATTCTTTGCTTTCGCGCCTAATTAACCAGATTCAGCTTAGCTTCGCTACTGTTCATTTGTAATTAGTAAAAGTACACTTAATTCCAAACAAATGGAGTTGAGTGGTTTCTTTCCTGATTATTAAATGAAGTCACACCTGACATAAGGTCTATTAGCAAATGTGCTGGACATTACTACATCCTCTCTTTATATATTTATCTTTTGTTTGATCAAGTCCATTTGGATGAGCCCAATGCCGTCCCACTTGGCATTAGAAGCTTGTCCACTTCTAACTAAAACTCTTGAATACCGAGTTTATCCATCCATCACATTTACATGGTCTTCCATTTCATAGAACATTTGGAAGTCTAACAGAATTTGTGCCTTTCTTGATATTGTCAATGATAATATTTATTGTCTCCAGACAATAGTTGACTGGTCAGGAATGATGGGAACTGTTAGATGTTACGATCCCAGTGATGCACGCCAGCGACATTAGCAACGGAATTGGTCCTGCTTTCCCATATTATTTTTTTATCACAAATTAAGAATACAACTATTGCTTTTGATATTTCATCATCTGTATTCAAACAGTGTCATGTGATTTATAGGTATATACAATATTATATCAGAAAGAGGTTCTTGTGTTTTAGAAGCAATTGTTCTTTGAATACTATTATGGTAATTATCATGCCATTTCATATTCATAGATTAGAAGCGCATTGGAAAAACAATCATGTGAACTATAACCATTTTTCAGGGTTGAGATTAAATTTCAAAGGAAATCAAAGTTACTCAAATGCACATGTGAAAAATGCTTCATTTGCCTCCTAGCGTGTTTAAATGCGGGCACATTCAGAGAAAATACTTAGCTTTTTCCAGTTACAGTGTTTCTCAACCTTGGCGACTTTAAGTCCTGTGGACTTCAAGTCACCAAGATTGAGAAACACTGTTCCAGTAACTTCAAAGAATGCCTTTAAAAAAATCTGAGTAACAGAGAAAGTAGCCATGCCTAGTAATTTGAGAGATTTTCAGTATAATCTTAGCTCATCCTGACAAGGGGGGATGGGAGGTTGACTGCCGTTGATGGCAGCATTTGTTATGAATTGAGCACGAACTTTGCAAATGATGCTTGCCCGAGAAATTTATTGGCAAATATAATTATGAGCTCAAGAGTGATACAGTCATATAAATCACAAGCCTCCAACCCCAGGACTCTAATCTTTTTTAAAAAAATCTAGATCTTCACTGCGCCCTTCCCATAAAAATGTATATTTCATCTCAAGTGATGTTTGTGGGATTTTAAAGTATATTTGCATAGAGAAGTGTGGGTGTGTTGTGCTAGTATATCACTATATACAGGCTTTATATCAAGGAATCTCCAAGAAGCTGGAGTATTAGAATATTAGTGACTTAACAGAAAGCCTAGAACTATTAAAGAGATTGCAATCCACTCATAGGTGAATTGAAGGTAAATTCAACTGTATTTCATTTTAATGAATATCTCCCCCCCCCCCCACCGACCACCACTCTCCTGCCCCTGAGTTTCCTGGGATCTATAGTTCGCTGGTCTCTCCCTCTCGCTCTCTCAGTCAAAGCCTGGCTGTTGTTATAGAGAAAACAGGAGAAGGAAGGAGTATTAGATATGTTCACCGCCTTGAGTTATTTATAAAAATAATAAAGGTAGGATATAAATAAATATAAAAGTGAGCATTATTAGAATACACTCTTCTCCCATGGAGATAATTATTACTTTTTTGCCTCAAATTAATACTAGTGCAGGTTGAAGTTCTTTCATCAGGGGCAAAGGGGAAACAGTTAAAATTCTCTTCCCCCTGCAAGCTTCTTAGCTGATGGCTGGAGGTGATAGGTGAGTTATATATAATACAATAGCAGAGTTGGAAGGGACCTTGGAGGTCTTCTAGTCCAACCCCCTGCCTAGGCAGGAAACCCTATACTGTTTCAGACAAATGGCTATCCAGCATCTTCTTAAAGACTTCCAGTGTTGGGGCATTCACAACTTCTGGAGGCAACTTCTGTTCCACTGATTAATTGTTCTAACCCATTGCTTCTTGTTCTACCCTCAGGTGCCCTGGAGAATAGTTTGACTCCCTCTTCTTTGTGGCAATTGCTGAGATATTGGAAGATGCTATCATGTCTCCCCTAGTCTTTCTTTTCATTAAACTAGACATCCCCAGTTCCTGCCCTTTCTTCATATGTTTTAGTCTCCATTCCCCTAATCATCTTTGTTGCTCTTCTCTGCACTCTTTCTACATTGTGGCGACCAAAACTGAATGCAATATTCCAAGTGTGGCCTTACCAAGGCATTATAAAGTGGTATTAACACTTCAGATCGCTCTGTTTATGTAGCCTAGAACTGTGTTGGCTTTTTTGGCAGCTGCTGCACACTGCTGGCTCATATTTAAATGGTTGCCCACTAGGATTCCAAGATCCCTCTCACAGTTACTACTATTGAGCAAGGTACCACCTATACTGTACCTGTGCATTTCATTTTTCTTGCCTAAATGTAGAACCTTACTCTCTTCACCATTGAATTTCATTTTATTAGATAGTGCCCAATGTCCAAGTTTGTCAAGATCCTTCTGTATCTTAAGCCTGTCTTCTGGAGTGTTGGCTATTCCTGCCAGCTTGGTGTCATCTGCAAATTTGATAAATTCCCCATTTATTATCCAAATCATTGATGAAGATGTTGAAGAGTTCTGGGCCTAAAACAGAGCCATGGGGTATTCCACTGCATACTTCCCTCCATGTATATGCAGTTCCATTGAGGACTACATGTTGAGTGCGGTTGGTCAGCCAGTTACGAATCCATCTGGTGGTGATGCTGTCTAGCCCACATTCTTCTACTTTGTCTAGTAGTAGGTTATGGTCTACCTTATCAAATGCCTTACTGAAGACTAAGTAAACTATATCGACGGCATTCCTCTGGTCCACTAATTTTGTCACTTTGTCAAAGAATGTAATAAGATTAGTCTGGCATGATCTGTTTTTGACAAACTCATGTTGGCTTTTGGCTATTACTTTGTTTACTTCTAGGTGTTCACTAATTCGTTGCTTGATTATCTTTTCCAGAATCTTTCCTGGTATTGAGGTCAGGCTGATAGGTCTGTAGTTTTCTAGATCTATTTTTTTTCCTTTTTTGAAGATGGGAACCACATCAGCTCTTTTCCAGTCCTCTGGCAGTTCCCCAGTGCTCCAGGATCTGTAAAAGATATCGTTCAGTGGTTCTGAGATCTCATCTGCCAATTCCTTCAAAACTCTGGGGTGCAATCCATCTGGTCCTGGTGATTTGAACTCATCTAGGGTAGACAGGCGCTCACTTACCATTTTCTTCCCTATTTCAATTGGTATTCCTAATCTGAGTTTTGTGATGCTGTTTTTGATAGGTTGGACTGTTTTGTCCCTTTGTGAAAAGACAGATGGAAAAAAAATGAGTTAAATAGTTCTACTTTCTCCATGTTGCTTGTCACCTTTTTGCCACTTTCTCCCAGCAATGGACTAATTGTTTCCTTAACTTTTTCCTTGTTTTTAACATGTTGGAAGACGCTTTTTTGTTATTTTTTACTTTTGGGGCAAGCCTTTCTTCATTGTGAGCCTTAGCTTTCCTTACTTCATCTTTACAGGCTTGGGCTATTTGCTGATATTCTGCTTTAGTTATGTTTCCCTCTTTCCATTTTTTATACTCATCTTTTTTGTCTTTCAATTTGTCAGAGAGTTCTTTATGCAGCCATGCTGGTTTCTTTTGGGAGCTGTCATTTTTCTTCTTCACTGGTATTATGCTAGACTGGGCTTTTGTAATCTCATTTTTCAAAATTTCCCAAGCTTCTTGAGTTGTTTTCCCCTTGAGGATTCTCATCCATGGAATTCTTCCCAAGCTCTCTCTAAGTTTATTGAAATTAGCTCTCTTAAAATCCAATACTCTAGTTTGACTTTGTTCTACTACTTGTGTTTGCATAATGTTGAATTCCAATATTGCATGGTCACTTGCCCCCAGGGTTCCTATGGCTTCAACACCTTCTATCATTTCCTCTCTGTTAGTGAGAATTAAGTCCAATATGGCAGATCCCCTTCTTCCCTTCTCTACCTTTTGGAAACAAAGTTGTCTGCTAGGTTTGTTAGGAACCTGTTGGATCTTCCACTTGGTGCAGAGTTTGTTTCCCAGTTGATGTCAGGGTAGTTAAAATCCCCCACTGCTATTGTGGGGTGCTTCCTACATACCTTAGTTAGCTGACTAGCAAAAAGTTCATCTACTTCCTCTGCTTGGTTGGGTGGCCTGTAGTATAGACCTATGGCAATGTCATTCCCCCCCATCAACCTGTTGGAGGAAAAAACCATTCCCCCCCCCCAAGCCAGTTGCCTGGCTTTCTTTCATGCTGCCAGTTAATTGATAGAAGATACTAGAAATCACATACAATAGCAGTAGACTTATATACCGCTTCATAGGGCTTTCAGCCCTCTCTAAGCGGTTTACAGAGAGTCAGCATATTGCCCCCAACAATCTGGGTCCTCATTTCACCCACCTCGGAAGGATGGAAGGCTGAGTCAACCCTGAGCCGGTGAGATTTGAACCGCTGAACTGCTGATCTAGCAGTAGCCTGCAGTGCTGCATTTAACCACTGCGCCACCTTGGCTCAGTGACATTGCAGACCAATTGAACCCTGCAAAAGGTAAGCTGCCTGCCTCTGAATTAAAACAAGAAGCCCAGGCTCGTTTCTAGGAGAAATAGCCTAATATTGGCCAGAGAATGTACTGTATGTATTGCACAGACAATGTACAAAACACAGTTTAAAATATGGGCATTTCCAAGGCCTTTTGGTGATACTGCACATTGCCTCAGAAATATACAGCTTTTTGGGATATATATATTTTTTCCCCAAGGTCACCAATGGATAGAAATAGAAGATAATACAATACCTTGATACCAATAGAAGAGAGCATTTGCAGCTTTGCCTTGAACTATGGGGTTCTTGGTACTTTCTGAACATTTTGTTTTCTCCTGCAGTTGCTTCATCACCCATCTAGGTATGATGATGTTACATAGTTGGGCAATGGAACATCTTCAAGCCAACATCAAAGCTTAGAGAGCACCAAGGACACCACTGTATGTACGTTGGCCAGGAAAGAGCCGTAATCCATTTTACAAGGGCACTTTGCAAGCACATTTATCATATGGTGAATGTGCTCCAGGCATTAGCCGTTATGCTTGCATTATTCATAACGTACACATTCACACCCACCCACCCACACCATATCGTATCACACACTTGCAGGATTGTACAATTTAATATCAAATTACATTTAGAATTACAGGTAATTAAAGCAGGATAAGGACCCAATCATCCTGAGTTGGAAGATGCTTCAGAAATCCTGAAAGAGGAGCAGGAAATCATAAAAGGATTTTAATCCTTGAGTTTGATTCCAGAACATCTTTTATGTTCAGGGTAATATCGCAGAAAATCCCCCTCCAGTGGGAGCAACTCAGGCACAGGTTCTACTTTGGTTATAGCCCATAGAATACCCAGGCTGACAAAGACCTGGCCAGTTGTAATAATTTTCCTCAAAAGAAGAATGAAATAGAAAGCTCCCATTCAATATTGCTAATGCCAGATTGTTTTAGTTCTCCTACATAAGACACAGCGATCTGCAAGGATCCGCAGGTGGAATCCAGTTGGTAAAACTCTCTCGCCAAAAGTTTTCTGTTCCACCAAAGATTCTCATCTCTGGAATGAGACTCTAGAAAAAGTGCAAAGAAGAGCAACCAAGATGATTAGGGGACCAGAGACTAAAACTTATGAAGAATGGTTATGAAGAACTGGGCATGGCTAGACTAGGGAAGAGAAGGACCAGGGGAGACATGGTAGCACTGTGCCAATATTTGAAGGGCTGCCACAGAGAGGAAGGGGTCAAGCTATTTTCCAAAACACCCAAAGGCCAGACAAGGAACAATGGATGGAAACTGATCAAGAAGAGATTCAACCTAGAAATAAGGAGAAAAAAAGTGGGAAGTTAATGCTTTTTTTCCCTTTTTTCCCCTTACCCACCCATCTCTTTCTCTTTCCCTTTATATTTTATATTATGATGATTTCAATAATAATTATATTTTTTTTAAAAAGAAAGTTGGCTTATCACTGAGAAAGGAGAAACAGCAAAAGTCATATTTGACCTTTATGATGTAAGAGCCAAATGGCACATTACACACAAGAGCACAGAATTTTTTATTTTTCTCCTAAAGGGGGTTGCAAGGGACAGGCTACATACAGTACTGGCCAAAATTGTGGAAACCTTTTGGGAAAAGTGTATTTTTGAGGTTTGATGGCTAATAACACCACTTTTTTTGGAGTAGTACCATAAAATTATATATCAGTGGGAAGATAATTTAATCAAGAATGTAATGCAACAAAGTCTGTTCAATTATATGTATTCTATGAAAAGGTATAGCCAAATATAGCCATCAATAAAACCCATTTAATAGAAGCAATCATTCAATCTTGGTTTCACATTACAACAGCTGCAGAACTAAAAGGCTTGGTTCAGTCCATAGGAAGACGTTGACATGGGGATAATTTTTGTATATCTCATTTTTTTTCTACGTTTCACTTTTCTTTATAACTGCTATTCTAATAGCAAATCCTTCATTAAAGCGATTGCATTACATTCTTGATTAAATTATCCTTCCCCTGATATATAATTTTATGGTACTACTCCAAAAAGAAAGTGGTGTTATTAGCCATCAAACCTCAAAAATACTGTACGCTTTCCCCAAAAGGTTTCCACAAGTTTGGTCACTACTGTAGCTGATGATTACAAGTTACTGCATTTCCCTGTTCAAACCATTTCTCCCTATTTAAATCATACATATTCCAAAATATGTTTTTAGCCTAGTAGGAAAAATCTATTCCCTCCTACAATTTGAATTGAATTGAATTTATTGCACTTATATGCCGCCCTTTTCCCCGGAGGGGACTCAGGGTGGCTCACAATCCAAGTCAGGGAAGGGGATACAGATAAGGGATAAAAAAGACGAACAAAACAATACACAATTTAAAAGCACACAACAACCATACCATTCGAGGGGTGGGCAAAAGCTCTTTAGCCCCAGGCCTGTCGGAACAGCCAGGTTTTAAGGGCTTTGCGGAAGGCCTGGAGGGTGGTGAGGGTTCGAATCTCCACGGGGAGTTCGTTCCAGAGGGTCGGAGCAGCCACAGAGAAGGCTCTCCTCCAGGTAGTCGCCAGTCGGCATTGGCCGGCGGATGGAATTCGGAGGAGGCCTAATCTGTGGGATCTAATCGGTCTAGTGGAGGTGATTGGCAGCAGGCGGTCTCTCAAGTACCCAGGTCCAATACCATGAAGGGCTTTATAAGTGACGACTAGCGCCTACTATCAAGAGCAGCATGGATCCGAAAAGTAGCCAAAAGAGATAAGGAAGGAAGGAACCAGTCACAAGCTTCCAGTTTCACGTGTGATTTGAGACTGTGTGCCACAAAATCTCTAAAGAATTTAGCCAGGAGCTCATGCTGGAGGATCACTGTCACAAAAAATAACCAGTTGTTCTGGAAGCCCCCAGCATCCAACATAGCAGATGTCTGCAGGTGACAATGCTTGGTACCTAATATGTTCCTTGGGTGACATGAAGTTAGACTGTGACAAAATACTATAGCTCAGAAGAGCAATCACCTGCCAATCTCTTTGAAAGCCATGAGTGGAATGAACTGTTAAATATTTCTGGGATGCTCCTTTACATGAAACAAGTGACTGTTTATTTTTTTAAAAAAAAACATTAGATACATGATGTTTAAGAGCTTATTAGGAAAAAAAAATCAGACAACTTTGGCAACAGCAACGTGATTAAGTTATCTGTTTTATTATTTAGTTATTTATCAATCAAATTCATAGGTTGCCCTATTTATAATGATTCTGGGCGATGAGGTTAAAAAATGCCAGCCAGCACATATTGAATCCTGTCTACGATTCTGACAAATACACCCAATAAATCTTTTCATTTGCCTGAGTTCCTCAGTTGCTTGAGTATCATCTTCGATTTTTAACACTGAAATAGTATTTTAAAATAGATAGAAGAGCCGAGGTGGCGCAGTGGTTAGGGTGCAGTACTGCAGGCCACTTCAGCTGACTGCTATCTGCAGTTCAGCGGTTCAAATCTCACCGGCTCAAGGTTGACTCAGCCTTCCATCCTTCCAAGGTGGGTGAAATGAGGACCCGGACTGTGGGGGCAATTTGCTGACTCAATTTGCTAAAAATCTGTAAACCGCTTAGAGAGGGCTGAAAGCCCTATGAAGCAGTATATAAGTCTAATAAATAAATAAATAAATAATCGTGTGACTATTTGGGAAAAGAATAATCTCTGGAGAGAATTCTCTAATTACTGAAATCATTTTGTCTTTTCTCAACATTACATAGCTCTTTTGATTAAAGATTACTCAGATTGATGTTGAAGGTTGCATTCAGTGAAGTTTCAGCCGCAGCTTTGATTTTGCTCCACTTTTTAAAAAAATGTGTATTCTTACAAAATTGTTATTTGGGGACAATTGTTTCCTTGCCCCGTGACACAAGCAATGTAGACAGGCATCCAAACAACTTGTGGTACCCGAAAGGTAGATGACCACAAATGACATTAAATCAACAATGGAGGAGTTTCTTATCCTTAAAAAATGTGCCGATTTTTGATCTGGAGGTTCATTCTCCCTTTCTGCCTTTGGAAATGGGTTAAGCGTCAAGTCCCTGCCTTTCTTAGAATGAGATTGTTAGGTTCAACTGCAGTTCTACAAAAGTCTCACATGAAGCAGATCAAAGACCAAACCGCGAGTACAAAAAGAATAATTTCAACTTCCTACCAGCAAAGAGAAAAGCGGACTGAATTTTGTGGCTGTTGATTTCACAAGTCATTAAACATTTTCAGCAAATAAAAGGAGAGTGTTTCCTGCCTGTTTTTGAAATGTAATGTCACAGGGTAACGTTGTAATGTTCCCTATGAGTGGCCATTAGATTGAGCATTACATGAGGGGGTGGCACGTAATTGCTCCTGTGGTGTCATCCTCAAATAGCAGATGCAGCTAGTTGTAGCTGCAGGGGTAAAAAAAGAAAACCCTCAAGTACTTTCTTTGATTGTGGTCAAAGGTCTTATCTGTGAACAGATTACTCATTTCTTTCCTTTTCTTCCCCAAGAGTGAAGTACAGTGAATCAGCTCCGAGAAAGATAAGCTACGTTTCCATTTTTAAAAAGCCAGGTGAATGTTTACTCCTAATGCAAACAATACTCTTCCTTCAAAACTTCAAAGCGTTTGCACCAATATGCACAGTGTGGTCTCTGGAATCACATTACCCTGTTTATGACTTGTGGACAAGCATCAGGGTGGGGCATGGTGAAAGAAAGAAGATGACAGGGACTTTTATGACATCAGTCAGAGATGAATTACAATTACAAAAAAACATATTAAGACTCTAGAACCGTGATGGAGAATCTATGGCACACGAGCCTCAGGAGACACACAGATCCCCCTCTGCGGGCACATGAGCGGTCACTCAGCTCAGCTCTACCATGCATCCACACATATCCCCCCCACTAGCCAGCTGGGGCAGCCCTTGAAGAGTGTTCGGAGACTCCAGCTGGTCCAGAATGCAGCCGCGCGAGCGATTGTGGGTGCACCCCGGTACACCCACGTTACACCTATCCTCCGCGAGCTGCACTGGCTACCTATTGGTCTCCGGATACGCTTCAGGGTGCTAGTTATTACTTATAAAGCCCTTCATGGTATTGGACCTGGGTACTTGAGAGACCGCCTCCTGCCGATTACCTCCCACAGACCCATTCGATCCCACAGATTAGGCCTCCTCCGTATTCCATCTGCCAGCCAATGTCGGCTGGCGACTACTCGGAGGAGGGCCTTCTCTGTGGCTGCTCCGGCCCTTTGGAACGAGCTCCCCATGGAGATTCGGACCCTCTCCACCCTTTGGGCCTTCCGGATGGCCGTGAAGACCTGGCTGTCCCAGCAAGCCTGGGGTTGAGTTCTCCCCCACTACTCGAATTTGCTGTGTCTGTTGTGCTTTTAAGTTGTTCGTATTGTCTGATTGTTTTTGTCTCACTTTTTGTAATTTCCCCTCCCTCGGCTTTTGTTCAGCCACCCTGAGTCCCTTCGGGGAATAGGGCGGCCTACAAATTGAATAAACTCCAAACTCCAAACTCCAACTCAGCTGATTTTTGGGTCTCTGCCACTAATGCGTGGGCAGTGGGGTGCATGAAGGAGAAAACATGGAATTGAAAATTATTAGAGAATGTTATTAATGCTAAAATAATAGAATGATTTGGAATAGGATACAAGAAAAATCTTTATTATTGGATATATTGAAGATGATATAATGAATCATTATAACACAAATGGATACGTATTTAGAATACCTTGTTTAAAATGGTGAAACAATAGTGATAATTAAACAAATGTTAGTACAATATTGTATACAAAGATATTTGATTGACAATATGTGATTTTTGACAAAGCTCAATGATGACTACGGAAAGGACGCAGAAAGATCTTATAACCAATTGACACACTGTGTGTAGTTGAAGAGGCTTTTATGTTGTATGTTTTGTGTGTTTATGTTTGTTTGAAAATAAAAATTTGATTAAAAAAACAATGGCTGGAGGAATTGGATATGGCTTTTCTGGAGAAAAGGAGGATTAAGGGTGACATGATAGCAGTGTTCCAGTATTTGAGGATCTGCCACAAAGAAGTGGGGATCAATCTATTTTCCATAGCACCGGAAGGCAAGAAAAACCCTTGTGGACTTCAATTTCACTCTGAGAAAGAGATCCTTTCCTCCTTCCTGCTCTTCACTTTCATCTTGCTAATACTGCATCAGGGATGGTGGGAGGAAGAAAAGAAAGAGGAACCAATACCATCAAGAAAAGTAGCTCACTTTCTGCTTCTGACATCCAAAGTGTATTTTGCTCAGAGATAAAGATTGAGTCCTCGATCCACTTTGAAGGTCCACAAACTCCATTCTTTCAACCATCTATTGTATAAGCCAGTGTTTCCCAACCTTGGCAACTTGAAGATGTCCGGACTTCAACTCCCAGAATTCCCCAGCCAGCGAATGCTGGCTGGGGAATTCTGGGAGTTGAAGTCTGGACATCTTCAAGTTGCCAAGGTTGGGAAACACTGGCTATAAGCAGCCTAGGGTGACAGTCATTATGAGGACCTTGCTTAAAATGTTTTAAATAAAAATAAAGAGATTATTTTGCAAATTATGTGTCTTTTCTCATGCGCTGATCAAATCTATTTTACAATTTAAGTATCTAATTCCTATAATATAAGGCTTCAGGGGTTTTGCACTGTATAATTATGCAGCTCATTATACAAAACTAGTGCCATGTAGACTAATAATAAAGCAGTTGTTTTAATCACTTTACCATTCCCAGTTTCCTTCTTTGTAAGGCTTATGTTTTTCCTCTGCTGCTTATAAAACTCAAGAACCGAGTTCATATTATCGTAGCCGATTCCCAGAAACCACAGAATTAAAGCTGGGCAAGTAAAGATTATTACCTCTTTTCGTCCCTGTTTTCTACCAATTCATGGGTCGTCCATCTCCTATCAACATGCAAATGCTGGATCCAATAATTACTTTGGAAAATAAAGTAGGTTTTTCTCCATCCCCCTTGCAAATAGGCAAGGACAGCCAAGTATTTGAAAGGAAGATTTTAAGTATACATTAGGCTAGACAAGAATTTGGTGGTAAACTAGAACTATTTTGATACACAAAAAATTGTACTTCGATGTCTTACTGATTGAGGAATGATGAAATGTTTGTTTTAAAAGAAATAAAACTTTTGAACCGGAAAGGAAGATTTTAAAACATACTTGGTCTTTTTCCTACGATATCATTATCTTACCTTTTCTTCTCAATGTATCTTAAATCAAGGACGGGCAAACTGTGATCTTGTATTTAACGTGGTCCTGCAAGGTACTTTGGGTTAACCTCAAAATTTCTAAGTGAAGAACTCGGAACTCTGAGACTATTTTTTATTTTAGGCACTGTTTTGATTTTCCTGAAGATTAGATTAAATCTCTAAATCTGCTGCTTAGGAGAGACAGAAAATAGAGTATCAAAAAAAAAAGTCACATCAAAAAGAGAAGAATCCAGGTCTACTTTTGGCTGTCTGCTTTAATGTATTCCTCTGAGGAAATACAGCCCAGGGGAATAAAACAAAAGATTGTCCAATGCCCACCTCTTTTAAGCATTTTAAGCATGCTCAGAATCCAAATTCCCTGGAGCTGGCATTGCTCTTTCTGGAAAACAGGGATTCATGCTCGAAAACACAGGGAAAAGAACTGTCCCACGAGGACTAGAAGCATGGTCGAAGTCCATTTGAATTGGGCCTGGATTCAAAGGGATATGTAGCAAACTCCCATGGATTAATCATGTTGACATTTCCGTGATCACCCTTGCTTAAATGTCACCCTCGTCATCAAGCTATCAGCTTCATTTTATAATAGGGTAGCAGCTCATTTTTTTTGGCTCGGTTACATTTCTTGAATGCACAATTTCAGCTGGATCACCACCCTTTCCACGCAAGTTCACGGTCTCAAATGCCAACTCTCCCCTTTCTATCTCCTCCCCACCCCCAGCTAGGCCTGGCAAGCTGCAAAGGGAATGGAGAAGAACCTTGAAATGCAAAATCAAATGATCAAAGAGAAAAAAAAATAGGAAATATTTCCAAGCTTTCCAAGCTTCGAGCCTCCAAGTGGCAGTGTTACTTCCTTTCCCTCTGTTATTACAGCCCTCTTTGTATTCCTTTTATATCTTCTTTATATTCCAGGCTTAAAGAAAGCAAAATTCTTAAATGGAGCAAAGAAACCTCATCCAATCTATTATTATAAAAATAAGGAAAAAGATTTTAATCCATAGATATTAAAAAAATATTAAAAGTAGTAGAAAAAAACTAATCAGTTCAATTTAAAGAATAGCAAATATTTGCAAAAGTTCCATCCGCAAAAGAAATTTTTTTTAAAAAGGATAACACACTGTCTAATGTAGCTTAATTTCACTGCTTGTTCCCTTCTGTTTTCAAATTTAATTTAGCTTTAATTTGGAGGGGGGGGTAGTCTCTTTTATAATAGTAAGATTTCCCCACCAAATGGACACACTTTCTCTTTACGGTTTTCTCCCATTCCGGAGCTGTCCCAACTTCAGCAGCTTCAATGGCTGTGCTTCTGTCACCGGCAAAAAGAGATTCTCCTGGATCAATCAGGGACTTTGTGGTGTCCCTGAGATCAGCAGGACGTACTCTTGCCTGTCACCATCTCTTCAGGACGGTTTAGGTTAGCAAAAGTATCAACTGTGGTCTTGGAGCTTCCAAGATTGCACATCATGTTGTTGCAACATCAGCTCCTCCCACCTTTCCTAGCTTATTTTGTCTTGTTTCATCTTTCTAGAATTCAGTTCTTTTGTTATAAAGCTTTCATCCCATATGTCTATTCTGTGCAGTTTCCCATGTCCTTGAACTTAACCATAGCTTCATGCGTGTGTCTAGGCTTGAGTGCTTCTAACTTTTTAAATCTCTTTCATCTGTCCTCATTCATTTCTGCCTCTTTCAAACCCTTCCCTATATACAAAACAAATATGGGACTAAGAAATTCCAGATAGCCTATGCTTAAGATTAGGAATAAGTTAAACTGCTTAAAGTTTGGGTAACAGCAAGAAGCTGAGTTCAACGTAGAGATCTTATTGACTTTCTTTCCCATTTTAAAAAAATCTCCTTTGTTTTAATATATTTTAGACTGTGTTTGTTAAAAAGCTACACCGTGTACGGGCTCTGGGAAGTCGGGGGGGAAGGGAGGTGGGGTCTTAGGGGGGAGGGGGGAGGGGGGAAATATAGTGTGTGCTAGATTTTAAAGTAATATGATTGCACTTGTATACTGTTGCTCTTTAATTCTAGTGTAAAAATAGGAAGCTGAATATATTGATAGATAGTAGAGATACACCGAAGGGAGGAGCAGAGAGAAAGAAGAAAGAGGGATAGAGAGGGTGGGAGAGAGGATCGGAGGGAGGGTGAGATGGAAGGGAGGGAGTGTATTGGGAGAGAGGAGTGATAGAGGGGGAGGGGAAGTAGGGTAGAGGGGAATGTTGGAGGGAAGAACGAAAGTGGGAGGGGGGCAAAAGAAAGGGTGTATGGTGGGTCGAAGTGGTATATTGGGTTTGTATTTTGGGGAGTATTGTTGACAAGAGGGAGGGCTGTGTTTATTGTTCAATGTTATATGGCCCCGGTTATGCACAGTATATATGTGACTGTACGAAATGAAATGAAAATAAAACATATTTACACAATCAAACCCTTCCCTTCTCGGGTTCCCACTTTTCTTCCATTATCTGTCTCTCTCCTGCTTTACTCCACTGTTAAATCTGAGTATTTTATTACTCTCCTCCCAGCCCTCCCCCCCCCCCCAGAACCACTTGCTTGCTATTTTCAGTGCCTCTCTATTCAAGTGTCTGGGTTACAAGGTCGGTTGCCATTAGTTTCTCTCGGCTTCTCTTTGGGGATTTTGATAGCTGCCTCTTCAGAAGAGTCGTGCCCGCCTTCTCCCACTGTAGCGATGCCATGTCTCCCTCCCAGCCTGCTTAGAGTCACAAGGCTGCTTCTCCTGAGCTTCTGCGGGTTTTTCTCGGCTGACCCACTGAGGGAGAGCAGGATCCTCTTGATATCTTCTTTCTTGTCCTGGCCTCCTTTCCCTCTACTATTTCTCTGTTCTTTCAGGAGGTCTCCCTCCAGCAGATGTCACCACCCAACAAAGGGATGAGGGAAAGGGGAGAAGGGACCCCGCCTACTTCATTCCCAAGTTTCTTGTCCACCTGGGTCTCTCAGGCTTGGATCTATTAGAGAGCTGTTCAGCTTCTGGCATGCCTAAGAGCCACGGTGGCGCAATGGTTAGAGTGCAGGACCACAGGCTCCTTCTGCTGATCACTGGCTGTTAGCAGTTTGGCAGATCGAATCTCACCAGGCTCAAGGTTGACTCAGCCTTCCATCCTTCCAAGGTGGGTAAAATGAGGACCCAGATTGTTGGGTGCAATAGGCTGACTTTGTAAACTGCTTAGAGAGGGCTCTAAAGCACTGTGAAGCGGCATATAAGTCTAGGTGCTATTGCTAAGTGCTATTGCTATGCCTGCAGATCCACACAGCCCTAGACCCCTATCTTGATTTGCCTGCTCTTCTTGATTGCTATCTCACTGATGCCTCAAGCATACTTGTTACCTCTGCATCCTCACCACCTTTCTCCTCTCACAATGAGAGAGCCATTTGTTGGGACTTCAAATTCAGCCTAATAATGTAGGACAGATACACTGCTCCTGCTCCTGCTGAATCCCTTCAGTTTTCATAACATCCTTCAGCTGTTGCTTTTTCAGTCCCAGATTATTATTATTATTATTATTATTATTATTATTATTATTGTACAATTGTATCACAGCGGCCAGTTGTTTCGCCAGATTTGTCATTGGTTACTAGTCGGGCCCCACCCAGGGGCCTAGGACGTCGTAACATATTTTCGTAATATGCGTGCAGATCCAAGCAGTGCGGCTTTTTGCATTTGACTGATGGTGATTTTGTCAATTTTTAACTGTTTTAAATGTAATTCCAGTGCTTTTGGAATAGCACCCAGTGTGCCAATTACCACTGGAATTACCACTGCTGGTTTGTGCCATAGTCGTTGAATTTCGATTTTTAAGTCCTGGTATCTTGTGATTTTTTCATGTTCCTTCTCGGCGACCCTGCTATCACCTGGTATTGCGATGTCTATGATTGTGACCTTATTTTTCTCAACCAGTGTGATGTCTGGTGTATTATGCGCCAGTATTTTGTCGGTTTGTATACGGAAATCCCACAAGATCTTGACCATCTGATTTTCTGTGACTTTTTCAGGCTGATGTTCCCACCAGTTTGTTGCGGTTTTAATATTATAATTTTTGCACAAATTCCAATGGATCATTTGTGCTACTGAATTGTGCCGCAATTTATAATCAGTCTGCGCGATTTTTTTACAGCAGCTGAGAATGTGATCAACAGTTTCATCAGCTTCTTTGCAAAGTCTGCATTTGGCATCATCAGAGGATTTTTCGATTTTGGCCTTAATGGCATTTGTGCGGATAGCTTGTTCTTGCGCAGCCAGGATTAGTGACTCTGTTTCTTTCTTTAATGTACCTGTTGTTAACCATAACCAAGTTTGTTCACTGTCCACTTTATCTTTTATTTTTTCCAGAAATTGACCATGCAGTGCTTTGTTCTGCCAACTCTCCATTCTTGATTTTATCACATCTTTTCTGTATTCTTGTTTTGTCTGTTGGGCCTTCAGTAGATTTTTGCTCTTTACTTCGATTAATAGATGTTCTTGACTTTCTTTTAAATAATCAGCCAGTGCATGTTTTTCTTCTTCAACTGTTTGCTTCACTTGTAATAATCCTCTGCCACCTGATTTTCGGGGCAGGTAAAGTCTATCAGTATCACCACGTGGATGTAAACTGTAGTGCATTGTCATTAGTTTCCTGGTTTTTCGGTCCAAAAGGTCCAAATCAGTTTGTGTCCAGTTAACTATGCCAGCTGTGTATCTTATAACTGGTATTGCCCAGGTATTTATGGCCTTGATTGTATTTCCACCATTCAATTTAGATTTCAAAATTTTCCTAACTCTGTTGGTGTACTCTCGTCTGACAATAGTTTTTACTTCTCCATGCTTGATGTTATCCAACTGCAGAATGCCTAAGTATTTGTAGGCTTCATTTTCTTTGCATTTAATTAGTTGGCCATTGGGCATTTCAATTCCCTCAGATGCAGTGATTTTGCCCCTTTTTATGGATACAGTGGCGCATTTTTCCATGCCAAACTGCATTGAAATATCGGTGCTGAATACTCGGACTGTATTTGTCAATGATTGGATTTCTATTTCTGACTTTCCATAGAGTTTCAAATCATCCATATATAGTAAATGCGAAATTTTTTCAGCTTTTTTGGCTGTTTGGTAGCCTAATTTCATTTTTTTTAAGATTACTGATAGTGGGATCATTGCGATGATGAAGAGAAGAGGTGAAAGTGAATCACCCTGGAAAATTCCTCGCTTGATATTAACCATTCCGTAGCTCTCATTCCCTATTGCCAACTCAGTTCTCCATTGTTTCATTGCCTTTTCAGTAAAGGATGTAATATTTTTGCTAATGCCAGTTGTTTCTAAGCATTTTATGATCCAACTATGTGGCAGTGAGTCAAATGCCTTTTTGTAATCAATCCAGACCATATTCAAGTTCGTTTTTCTGTTCTTACAATTTTCTAATATCATTTTATCAATTAGAAGCTGATCTTTTGTGCCCCTGCTCCTTCTTTTGTTGCCTTTTTGCTCTACTGGCAAGATGTTGTTTGTTTCCAAATAATCCATCATGTTATCTGCAATAATGCCTGTGAGTAATTTGAAGGTTGTTGGCAAGCATGTTATTGGTCTATAGTTTTCTGGTGTTGTTCCTTTAGTTGGATCTTTCTGAATCAAGTATGTTTTTCCAGTTGTCAACCATTCATCAATTTGGCCCTTTTGTAAAATTTCATTCAGTTGCCTGGCCAATATTGCATGTAAACCGGTCAGATATTTGAGCCAGAAACCATGTAATTGGTCACTTCCAGGTGATGTCCAATTCTTTACCTTTTTAACTCGATTTTTTACCATCTCAGTTGTTATTTCTAATACTTGCATTTGTTTGTTGCCAATGCTTTTCTCAAAGTCATGTATCCACTTTGCTTCCTTGTTGTAGTCCTTTGCATTTTCCCACAATTCTTTCCAGAATTCAACTGTGGCCTGTTTTTCTGGTTTTTCACTTTTGGTGTCACCATTTACATTAAGACTTTGATAAAAACGCCGTTGATCTGATCGAAATTGCTGATTTTGTTTATATTGGATGATTCGTGCCTCATATCTTTCAATTTTTCTAGCTGTTGCTGTTATCTGCTGTTTTACAATCTCTACAGCTTCATTGATGTTTCTTGTATCCAATCTATATCTCCTGATTAGCCGATCTATGATTTTGTTGTTTTTAAGCCGTTGCTCATGCATGTTCTTTAAGTTACTAGCATCTGCCCTTAATTTTTTTATTTTTTGTTCTAAACGGATTTTCCACTTTGGCTTTGATGCTTTTTCTGTTGTATGACTAGGTATTTTAATTTTAATGCCTAGTTCATTAGTGACTATTACAGCTGCGCTGTACATTAACTGGTTTGTTTCCAAGATGGATCCCGGTTCAATTGTTGAAAACACTGCATTAACCATTTTCATGATAGGGGCCAAAATTTTCTTAGGCACAGTTTTTAGTGTTGGTAAACGTTGCCTTTCCTCATTAAGCAGAAAATGCTCCATGATCTTATCCTTCAATTCTTTTTGTTTTTGAGTTAGTTCATCAGTTGGTTCAGTGATAACTGGTTCTAGTGGTGGTGGTGTTATTTCCTCCCCAAGAGCTTCTTCTGGGAGTTCTACTATAATGTCTTTAGTTGTGTCTTGAATATCAGTTATTTCCGCTTGTGATATTGTTTTTTGGGTTTTGCAATTTGCCTGAATTTCCTCATGTTCAACTTCACTAAACACTTTATTCCGTATAATAAATCGCCTTTGATCTGCTAGTCGTTGTTCACTAACATTTGAATCTGGATATTGTTGTTTCCATAATTCATACATTCGCTTTAAATAGCCTCTTTTTTCTGGCTCTGAGTTGTAGTAACAGGCCATTATGGCACGGTTTTCATCTGCACTATATTTTTGTCGTTTTGTTGGCTGGTCCACTTGTAGCCCACTTGTCGACGGATGTCCAGGGACCCCAACATCCGCCGCGGCCCTTGTTAACCCGCGCGACGACCGATGCGGTATGGAATTCTTATTTGTTTTTTTCACCATATTGTATGGGTTGGCGGGGGGTTTTTTACAGGACCAGATGCCAACCTGATCCCAACCTTCCTCCTTTCTCATCCGGGCTTGGGACCAGCAATGGCGGAGTTATTATTATTATTATTATTATTATTATTATTATTATTATTATTCCTCTTCCTCTTCCTCCTCCTATTCTTCTCCTCCTCCTCCTCCTCCTCCTCCTCCTCCTCCTCCTCCTTCTTCTTCTTCTTCTTCTCCTCCTCCTCCTCCTCCCCCCCCTTTTCTATTTCAGGGCCAAACATGCACTGTGATGGAGGCTGGGCTTTCTTTTGTAGAGAAGTATTCTGCGCTATAGATTTTCTAATAAATGCTATTTTAGGGTGACCTTATATTTTTCAAGAATGGCAAAATGAAGAGAAAGTGAAATTTGGAAGAGGAGGCACGGCCTTAAAAGAGATTCAGAAGCTGTTTCTAATCCAAAAAATCAGAATCTGCCTTCCCTGTTTTAAGGTTTGCACTGTCTGAAGATATATGCTTGTAGATTTATGGTGGAAGGAAGGGGAATCTTTTAATAATCCATCTAACTGAGATGTCTTCTCAAGGACTATACAATTATATCTTCTGAGAGTCCATTATGGAAGGATTGGGATGAAGCCAAGTCAGTTTTTACTCTTCTTTTAATATTATGATGCAGTTTGTGGCAGTTCATATAATAGAATAACAGAGTTGGAACCTTGAAGGTCCAACCCCCTCAAGAAGGAGACCCCGTACCATTCAATTCACAATTCGCAATTTAATAGGTTTATATGCCGCCCAATCCCGGGGGACTCAGGGTGGTTTACCAATACGAATGAATAAAATAACACACAGGGGAAAGATACAAACAATACAAACAGTTTAAAAACCCAAGATACATCCGGTTTAATTGGGGGTTGAACCTGATTTGAGTCAGCAACCCCAGGCCTGCCGGAACAGCCAGGTTTTGGTGGCTTTTTGGAAGGCCGCAAGGGTGGGAAGGGTCCGGATCTCTGCTGGTAACTCGTTCCACAGAGCCGGAGCAGCTACAGAAAAGGCTCTCCCCCGAGTGGTCGCCAGTCGGCATTCCAGACAAGGGGTTATCTAGTCTCTTCTTAAAAACCTCCCACAACCTCTGAAGGCAAACCACTAGTTAATTGTTCTCCCTGTATCATAAATGCATATTTATGTATATTTATATTTTGACAACTTATATTTTTAAAAGGGGAAGGGAAGGATGCATTATACAACAATAAATGGGTTAAAAATAGCAGATTCGTCAAAGCAAAGGAATTCTGCGTCAGGTAAAAAAAAGGAAAGACGCCATCGCTCTGAATTCCAAACTCAAAATTGGCACATAAACACTATAAACAAGGACACTGGCTTGTCATCTATGCAACAAGTATAGGAAGCTGCTTTCTACTCAGAGAGCCCTTTGATCCACCCTCTTTCAGTCAACCCCTTCTGAGGTTTCTGGGATTGCAGTGGGAGCTCTTGCACAGAGTTAGATGGTGTCTTGAACATTTAAATATACGAATGTTATCTTCCTCAACATTTTGGTGTATATCTCTTCTGGTCCCAACTTATTCATTCTGCATCTGACTCTCCATTCCAGTAACTAAGTGACCTTGGCTAATTTTAAAAAGGCTAATCAGAGCAAGACTTGATTAACGCTTAGACAAAGGTTAGCAGGAAATCCCAGTGCTGTAGACTAAACTGAAAAATTTAAAAGTGGCAAACTGCTTTTATATTACTGCCCCAAACTCAACATCAATGTGTCCATGGAGTAGCCAGGAATGAAGCTTGACTCAAGGAGAACATATGTATCTTTATCCGTAGCACGATAGATAGCATGATACTATGGTGTTAGTTCTAAGAAGAGTCTCAGTGCAGTTCCAATACATCTGGGAACACTTAAGAGTTGGGCTATCAATCTCTAAGTACATCCAAGGTTGTGTTCATCCTAACCCATATCCTCCAGTGACTGGAACATCTACAGCTACTCGACTCAATCAACCTTTCTATGGGCCTGGCCAGTCTAGGCTGTCTCACAGGGCCTTCCAAAATAGAAGGATCATGAATTAGAAGGAAATCTTATTGGAGCATTGATTTCCAAAAGTCATCAAAGACACGATAATAACCTACTGGAAACAAGGTTTCAGCAGAGGTGAGCATATTGGAAGCCATGAGTGCTTTGTATGAATTAGAATTGAAGGGATCGCGGAGTGGCTGAGAGATCCATTAGCAGCCAAGAGAACACAGAAGAGCTATAAATGGCAATACATTTCATGGAACAGACGTGCCCAAGTGAGAAGGAACAAGGCAGATCTCTGATTTCCACCCTCAGTGTTATCCCTGAAAAGTGAACAAAGGGGCAAGAAATGTGCAAAGTGCTACAAATGCATGATGTCTGTGCATGAGTGTCCAAGAAAAAGATATTATTTGTACAAGATTATCTGTGAATTTTTTGGCTCATATTTATAATAGTTTGTGGACTATAAAAATAATCCTCAGCTTAAAACACCGCACGAACACACACAATTTGGGAGAGAGGAATGCCATTGAGCCCCTTAAGCATATGTTCCTTGTAATGTCATTTATCGTACTTTTAAATAAGAATGCAGTTTTGGTTTTCAGTTATTCTCACATCAAACCAATGAACAAAAGTCATTACTATTCTCATTTCACTGATGACAAGGGAATATTTGATTATTAGACAAAGGGCAGATAGTTACAAGGAAAACAGGTATTTTCCAAATTTGTTTAAACGTCTAGGCCATGCTTAAAAGAAAGTCAAATCAGGTGGTTTTTATACGTAGTAAAAAAAGAATTAAACATGAATAAAATAATGCAAGAGATCATTCATGAAAGTCGTCCCCCCCCCCCAGGCAACCCACTGTCTATGCAGGTCAGAGGTGGGATTCAGCCAGTTCATACCGGTTCAAGCGAACCAGTAGCAGAGATTGCGGGTGGCTGGGGAATTCTGGGAGTTGAAGTCCACAGGACTTCAAGTCTCCAAGGTTGAGAAACACTGACATAGACTAACTACAAGTAACGGCGTGACAGAGTAGCAACAATGGTATGTTGCAATAGCAGCAAGAAATGCCATTTGGGTGCAAGGAAGAATTGGTGGGACCTCAAAGTAGCTAAAGTCCCAGAAAATGAAGAAACCGGGATCTTACAATTCAAAAAGACAAGCACCTTCAATCAGGGACCTTGGAGGTCTTCTAGTCCATATACCATTTCATACAAATGGCTGCCCAGTCTCTTCTTAAAAACCTCCAGTGGTGAAGCTTCCACAATTTTTGAAGGACAACTTCTGTTCCACTGGTTGTCCTCATTGTTAGGAAGTTTCTCCTTAATTCCAGGTTGCTTCTCTCCTTGATTAGTTTCCATCTGTTGTTTCGTCTCTTGCCTTTTGGGGCTTTGGGAAATAAGTTGACCCCCTTCTTCTTGGTGGCAGATCCTGAAATACTGGGATACTGCTATCATGTCACCCCTAATTCTTCTTTTCTCTAGACTAGCCATACCAAATCCCTCCAACCGGGAGGAAGAGAGAGAAAGAGAAGGAGAGAGGGCAGGAAGGAGAAGAAAGAGGGTAGGAGTAGGGGAGAGGTAAGGGAAGGAAGAAGGGGATGGAGAGGAGGAAGGAAGGAAGTAGAAAAGGAAGGGAGGGAGAAAAGAAAGAGGAAATAAGGTGGTGTCATAGCAGATGCGAAGGATGGTAAACAAAGCATTCCAAACTATACCTTATAACCTTTTAAATGGAATAATAATAATATAAGAATGGCAAAGAAAAAGAATAACTATGTGAATGTATACCTATAACTGTATGTAAGAGAATAAATGACAGTAAAAATATAAAGCACAATATAGGCAAATAATATTTGGTCATAAGTAGCTAAGTATAAATAAATAAAGAAATGTACATACAAATGGATAACGAATAAGGAGATTATGAATGCAAGATAGAAATGTATAGAAGGGAAAACACTAACTGCAAAGAAACCGATTCGGAACTGCAGTATGATATATGATGGAACTTATTGTTCCTATTTTGTTTTTAAGTCATGTGTTTGTTTCTGTTGATGTGCTTATGTGTTTAAAATAAAAAATTATAATACCAAATCCCTCCAACCCTTCTTCATCTGTTGTGCACCTGCTTCATAACACCTTAGGCCTAACAATTGTTGATCAGATGGACAAAAAAATGCTGGATACTGGATATTACAGTACCTGGAGAAATCAGAGTAGCAGAGAAAGAGGTGAAGAAAATTCCCAAATACAAAGGCCTGCAGATCAAAGTAGAACTGTCACAAAACAGAGCAAAAATAGTGCCAATAGTGATAGGCGCCTTGGATGCAATCCCAAAATAATGTGGAGCACCACCTGGACATATCAGCATTGGGGAAATCCCCATCAGTCAATTGCAAAACCCAGCTCTATTTGGGAAAGCTTGCATCCAGCAATAATACATTTTACACCATCCAGCTATGTCTGCCTAGTCCAGGTCCTTGGGAAGGACTTGATAGGTAAAAATGCCAAATCCAGTCTATGGCCAATCACAATATTACCAGCCTGAATCAATCCATTTGATGAATGAAGTTCTCTTCATTGAAGATTACTGGACTGTAATCTACAACTCTTAATCCTATGGCTTGGGGGAAGGATGGAGGCAGAAGGAAGAAAAAGTGTGTGTGTGTGTGTGTGTGTGTGTGTGAGAGAGAGAGAGAGAGAGAGAGAGAGAGAGAGAGAGAGAGAGAGAGAGAGAGAGAGAGAATAGTAAAATGGAATGTTTCTTTTTTCAAAGTTTTATAATACTATTTATCTTTGACAGATTCCCAAACATAGTGTTTTATTATGTATTGGATTAAATTGGCCATCTCTCTCAGCTAGCTGATGAATCTTGTAAGCAAATATATCAGGAGATATAAGACATCATTTTAATCATTTTCTAAAGGAAGAAAGGGAACTAGTCTGCACAACACAGAATCTCCTGCACTTCCTAATTAAAAAAGGAGAAGACATGATTTGACATAATTCCATAGGTATACCGGTACTTTCTTTGGGAAGCATTTTTATGCCTAGGAAAAGCTTGGTGTGACTATGGACAAATACTGACATCCTGTGACCAGATGGGGTAACCGCAACTTCCTTCTTGATTGCTTAAACAAATGGGAGAGAGAGAGGGAGAGGGAGAGAGGGAGGGAGGGAGGGAGGGAGGGAGGGAGAGAGAGAGAGAGAGAGAAAGATTCTTTAAAAAATCAAAGTATTCCTAAATCATGGCAAGTAACACTTTCTTCTGCACCCATATTTCATTTGGAAGATTGTGTGTCTAGCTTTGCGCATCATGCTTTAAGAAACAAAAATAGAAATTAAAAAAAATTAAGAAATTGGAAGTTGGTCAGGGCAGGGAGGGTTCTGGCCGGCTTAATCCCGGTCTGCTCATGCACGCACATGCACAGTTCAATTAAAACTGTTCTGTGCAATTCTTGGAACTCTAGAATTCAACAATACAGTCATATCAACCACTAAAACACTGGTAGATCAGGCTGGCTGGCAGCAGCTGCTCAGAGAACTCTACCTGTTTAAGCCTTCTTATTGTAAATAGCAATGGCACTTAGACTTATATACTGCTTCATAGTGCTTCTACAGCCCCTCTCTAAGCGGTTTACAGAGTCAGCCTCTTGCCCACAGCAATCTGGGCCTCCATTTTACCTGCCTGGGAAGGATGGAAGGTTGAGTCAACTTGGAGCCTGGTGAGATTTGAACTGCCAAACTGCAGCTAGCAGTCAGCTGAAGTAGCCTGCAGTACTGCACTCTAACTGCTGCGCCACCTTGGTTCTCCCTCGCATACCTTTTCCAGAAGAGAGATAGCTGATCGGAAACAACCAATGGCTGCAAGCAGCAAGGCCAATGGGGAGGAATGCTAAGAGGTTGTATTTTATCACATTGGGAAGGTCACGAAGAGGGGTGGGCTCCTGGGGGGTGCACACAGATTCGGGCAATCCTCTAGCTAGGGTTCTGCCCAGTTCGGTGAACACCCCAAATGCCACCCCTGGCTGGCCATGCCCACCCTACCCCTCTCATCCTGCCCCACCCCGCCCCTCCCAGGAGCCTCCACGCAGCCCATTCATCATGCCAGGTAAGTACAAGGCCCACTTGGAGGTTCGGGGAGGGGGGGGAACAGGCCAACTGGAGATTCCAGAACTCTGGAAATGGGCCTGTTTTCAGCCTCCTGGGGGCCTCCGGAGCCCGGAGGAAGCAGACTGTGCTTTCCCAGAGGCTCAAAGAAAGCCTCTGGAGCCTGGGGAAGGCGAAAAAGCCCCCCCCCCTGGTGTAGGAAGCCAACTAGGCCACGCCCACCATGGCCACGTCCACCCAGCAACAGGTCAGCAAACCCTTTACTGCAATTTTGGAAGCCCCCCCCCCCTGGTCACAAGTCCTTAACTTTTTCATTGTCCAGCTCACTGTAAATAAAATCTATATCCTTCAGATGAAGAATTTTATCCAGCATCTGCTTCTGACATGACATCTGGGAGAGAGGGAAAAGACATAAAAGATCAAGTTATAAGGATATGCTGGAATTTATCCAGCACAAATTCTTGTTTCTCTTCCTTGCCTGCTTGCTCTCTCTGGCTTTGTGCAGTGCAAGTTCTGATAAAATTCAAATAAAATATTGTACTGAGTCTTTTTTTTTAAAGTCCCCGTGATGCAACCCAAGACTTCCGATGAGGATCGAAAGGCCGCTTCGTTTAGAAGGCTAAAAGTAAACACTTCTGGTCCCTGCTGTTATTCCTACGCTTTCCGTGGGCGCAAAGACAGTGAGGACTCTTCAAACGAGGCAGAGCGTTGCAGAAATGTCTGCAGGGAAAGGAGGGTCAAAAAAGTCAAGATGGGGGGGCCTCGGCCCTGGGGTTGAAGCCCTGCCCTTTTTGTGCGTGCATGAAATATCAACACAAGCACAAAAAGGGAAGGGGACTTTGTGCCGTGACCACTGCCTCCTTGGTTTTTTAATTTTTACCCTTCTCCTCGCTCAGCCTGAGAGTGGATATTAGTCTTTCAAGAACCACAGGATTCTCGATTGTCCCTTCAGGACTCGCTCCGAAACGGCAAAGTGCTCCTGGTGTTATTTCTCAATCTGAGGTTTTACACAGGGTTTTGTTTTTTTAATTTGGAGAGGGGGGTGGAGAACAAAAGGAGAGCTATGCTAGATCAGATTAAAAGCTTATACATTCCAGCCAACGTGGGCCGGACGCCAACCAAAACCCAACTGGAATCCAACAAGCAAAATATGACCTGCCACTCAGGCAGTCTTTCCCTTCTAAAACCAGCACTTGCTGTCAGGATTAGGGGCCGTGCTGAATCCCTGCCAAGTCCTAATTTAAAAGAGCGGAGAGTTAAGTGACGGTAAAGAGCTCCAGTCAAAATATTTTACTCCGTAGGACAATCGGATACATGGCAGTTATACTTCATCTGTTAAAGATGCTGCTGCAATTTTTCTTTCTATTGCGTTAAATATTTATGGGGTTTTTTTTTCCAAGTATTTAGGTTTAGGTTTTAATGGATTTGTATGCCGCCCAATCCCGAAAGACTCCGGGCGGCTTACATAAAAACAGTTTAAAAAATATTAAAAGAGTTTTAAAAATACAAAACAAAACGGATTAAAAAAAAGACACACCATGCACTCGATCTTAATGGGGCTGAAGCTCAATCAGAGATCAGCAGCACCAGGCCTGCCGGAACAGCCAGGTCTTAACAGACTTTCGGAAGGCCGAGAGAGTGGGGAGGGTCCGGATCTCAGGGGGTAGATCGTTCCATAGGGCCGGGGCAGCTACAGAGAAGGCCCTACACCGAGGAGCCGCCAGATGACATTGTGTAGTTGACGGCACCCGGAGAAGGCCTGCCCTGTGCGATCTTATTGGGTGCTGGGAGGTATATGGCAGGAGGCGGTCTCGCAGATATCCAGGTCATAAGCCACGTAGGTTTGCATTGATTCTGGTGCAAGGCAGAGGTGAAATTCGTCCAGATTGTACTGGCTCGGGCGAACCGGTAGGGACAATTTGAATCTGTTCACCGAACCAGTAAAAATCACCCCTGGTTGGCCACGCCCACCCAGTCACCCAGTCGCTGCTCACCTCTTCCGACCACTCGTTCAGCCCTTCCGGATGCTTGACCCGCCTAGACAATCTGAATGTTTCTCCCTGCATACATAGCGGAGCTGCTGCAGCTGGTCCCTTTAAGGTAGTCCCTGGGAGGGAACAGACCAGGAGGGGACCATAAAGAGAGCATCAGCTCTGCTGAGAATGGAGGGAGAGAAGTTCAGATTCTCTCTGCAAAAGCATGGACTATGAGCCCTTCTCGTGCTCCTACGCACATTTTTTCCTACCAGGTTCTGTGGGCGTGGCTTGGTGGGGGTGTTTAACTGTTTAATAAATTTATAGGCCGCCCAAACCCGAAGGACTCCGGGCGGCTTACAGAAATACATTTCAAAAATAAAAAATTGGGAAGGGTCCGGATCTCCGGGGGTAGATCGTTCCATAGGGTCGGAGCGGCTACAGAGAAAGCTCTCCCCCGAGGAGCCGCCAGATGACATTGTCTGGCTGACAGCATCCGAAGGAGGCCCACCCTGTGTGATCTTATCGGCCATTGGGAGGTATGTGGCAGAAGACGGTCTCGCAGATATCTGGGTCCTAGGCCATGTAGGGCTTTGAAGGTGATAACTAGCACCTTGAAGCGCATTTGGAGGCCGATAGGAAGCCAGTGCAGCTCGCGGAGGATAGGTGTGACATGGGTTATCTTGGTACACCCAATATCGCTCGTGCGGCTGCATTCTGGACCAATTGTAGTCTCCGAACACTCTTCAGGGGCAGCCCCATGTAGAGCGCGTTACAGTAATCCTGTGTCCTGTGACTGAGTGGGCATGGCCAACTCGATGACACTCACGTCAATGCTCACTCAGTCACAGGATACACCCCCAACAAGCCACGCCCACAGAACCGGTAGGGGGAAAGTGTGATTGCCACCCAGGATGCAGGGACCACATCACTGGATCATTTCCTCTAATTAAGAGGATTTCTGGATGGAATCTATCTGTGCAAAAGGTAGCAAAGTAGATTGGAAATGGATAGAGAAATCCTCACACACGGCATGCCCAGGAATCAACTAGGCACTCCTTGCTATAATTGAAGCCAGAGAAGGGAAAGTGGAAGCTTTTTTCCCCCCTCTAACTTGCTCCCTGTTTAAGAGCTGATAGAAAGATGGGTTAGGGAGGACAATAGAGTTACACACTGCCAATGTGTAGTGACACAAAGGTTAGAGTAAAAATAGTTCAGAAGCTCTTGTAGGATGTTAAAACCCACCCCTCTCCTAGAAAAACAAAATATCCTGGGAAATATTAAAAAGGCAGAATATTATATTTCCCTGCATAAGAAATGCAGAAACATGTTTTTAGGCAGGAAACAGACTCACTTTTAATAGCCTCACCTTTATCAATGAGCTATTAAAATGCCTGAGCTAATCTACTCTACGTAACAATGGTAGGATTAACCATCTACAAAAACTCACCAACTGGCATCTGGGAACTCAACCAAGCTTGGGATTCAAAAGGCATACAACCTACAAAGTTAGCTAAGAACCCCCGCCCCTGGGAGTCTGACAACCAATCAGAATACATTTCTTTTACAGGAACAGGAAACAGAGAGGTGGGGCCAAGCAGAGAGTATAAAAAACTCAGGAACTCTCAGCAAGCCCCTTTTTCCTCGCTCTTTTTCTTCTTCCACCCAACATCTGGAAGCATGTGACCTTCCTTTTCTGTTCAGGAGCTCAACCCTGTTGACCATTAAACCATCTTTCCAAGCAGCCTCCACGTTCCCAGTGTCTTTTCCCCACTTGGAACTGAACCCAGCATGGAAATTTCTTCCAACACTCTGGAATATGAAATTCTCTAGACTTGAATCTTCAGTCTTTTTCCTCCAGATATGAAGGAGCTACAATCCCCAGCCATTCACTGAAGATGCCCAGATCTGTCTAGGAAATGTGGGAATTACAGTTCTAACTCTTCCAAGGCTATTGCTTGAAGAAATCACGGAGGAAACTGCCTTGTGCTTAATTAGACATTTAGCCCTGTGCTGGCTATTGGCAGCTCTTCAGAAATTCAGCCAACCTGTAGATGCCAGGGTTGAACCTGCAACTGTGTGGGTGTGCAAATCATTCAACTTTCCACTGAGCAATGGCCCTTTTCTTTGCCACTTTGATCGCCTTTTCAGGAAGCCAAACAAGTTACAGTGAATAAATTCTCTGAGAAAAAAGATGGCTTCAACAGGCTGAGTCAATATTAATTAGGACTGATATACAGACCTGCAAGCAATATGGATTATGTCAGTACCTGCAGTCACCATGCACAACACTATGGAAATGAAGAACCTGGTTGCACGAGAATAAAATGAAAATTATTCTCCCGTTCTCCGTTTTCTCTTAAATTGCAAAGCTCTTTGCTAAAATGTTAACAGTGGGTTTATCAGGGACATTGTAAATAAAAATACATCATGCTCTTAATATTTACATTTACAGAGTGCTTCTTGTTGTCTTTGTGCTTTTTAAAAACCTACAATATAATTAATAGTCCACAGACTAAGAGACTTTTAGAAAACATTGGTTTCTAGAGAAATTTGAAAATTAGGTAGACATTTCTTGAAATGATCAGCAGCAAGTTCCAGCTGAGACCAATGATTCATGCACACGTGCATGACAAATGGAAACATGCAATCTGTGTCTGTGTGTGTGTGTGTGTGTGTGTGTGAGAGAGAGAGAGAGAGAGAGAGAGAGAGAGAGAGAGAGAGAGAGAGAAGATATATTGATGATTATTTACAAGCTCCACTCTTTTATATATGTGTCCATCACAGGCATGTCCAAATAGATGGGTTTGAATCATAGTGATGCTTCTAACACCTTGCATTTTTGACCCTCACAGACCCACTAAAAGCAATAGTTTTAATGAAAACTATCAGAAACAACTTTACCTCTCTCTTAAGTATATATTATTTATCTAGTTGTCCATGTTCAAGCAGGATTTGTGGGTGGGAGGAGGAGCTGCAAAAGTTGTTTGTCCCTGAAGAGATCTTGTCCTTCATTTTTGGGCTCCCTTTAAAAATTGCAGTAAAAAAGATTTGCCAGGACTAAAGTTCCACGACATTATATTCCAATTTCCATTTCATGATGAATTTTATTATCTGATAGTAGCCAAAGACTGAAATCTGAACATCACCACTGTGAATCCTGTTTTATTATAGACACTGAACTTTACAGGATATATAATCATTTTACTGCATAATCATTTGGGTTTTATGATTTCAAATTGTGAGCAAATGCTGTAGCTATAATTCAACATTTCAGCACTCAATCCAAAGTTCTCCCTCTGCTTTGCTCCACCAATGCCACACTGCAGTTTTTACTAAGTCTCTCTTGTAAATTTCAGTCTGGAAGTCACTGTCATGTAACAGATGGGAGTTTAATTGCCTCTCTTAAGTGGTACTTCAAGATGCTCTTTGAGGTTTTTTTTTTAAGTCAAAACATATTTAGGAAAAGAAAAAAAAACACCCCTCAAAGTATAATAATTGGGAAATGTAAGCTATTCCCACATCCCACTCACTTCCCTTTAAAGTTACCCCACAGTCACAATCATTTAACTTCTGCTGGCTTTGGAACATTGGAAATATGAGGAGAAGACTCTGAGCTAATGAATGCTCTTTCCAGCTCACCAATAAGAGAGTGCAAAGACAGAATTCAATCAGTACTAACCAAAGTTTGTGCTCAAAGGGGAAAGAAATAAATTGCCAGTTCTCCCTCCTTCTTTCCCATCCACATATTCAGTCCATGTGGTGTCGATTCATTCATATGTCCATTTGGTGAGAACTTCAGTGGCTACGATGAAGCCAAATTTACCTTGTCGGTTGACTTGGCTTCAAGCTATATAATAAATATCAAATGTCTGCAAAATAAGATCACAATGTAGTTGGCGGATGAACAGCCAGAGCTGGTATGGAGCACTGAAAACATGAAGATGTTTGGTAGCTTTGAACAAAAATTGCCTAGCAAGGTTTCAGGTTGTCCAGGAGACAGGATAGGAAAGTCAGAAAACAAAGATTAAAACAATTTTTCTCTGCTTCTCATGTGGATCAGATAGGGGATCCTAGGGGAAGCATTTTATGGTCTAGATTAGTGGTTCCCAAAGTGGGTGGTACTGCCCCCTGGGGGGGCGGTGGGATGATTTAGGGGGGCACTAAGAGGCAAGGGGGGAGGCAGGGGGAGTTAAGAGGCAAGGGAGGTGGTAGAGGAGTGCTGGAGGTGGTCCCCTCGCAGGACGCAATTCTGCCTGGGGCTCTGTTGGCCGCCAGTCAGCTGAGCACCTCCGGCAGGGGTGAAATTCAGCCGGTTCTGGCGGTTCTCCTGAACGGTAGGACAAATTATGGGCAGTTCGGAGAACCAGTAAAATGCACTACTGACTGGCTCCGCCCTCACCTCCCGCCCCTCCCACTCCCTCCTTTTCGTACCTGGCCTGCCTAGAGGCTCAGGTGCTGCTGCTCCCTGGTTCCCTCGCTTATCTCAACCACACAGCCCAGCAGAACTCTGCCTGGTGAGTCTTCCTTTGCTTCTATTCTAGCTACCTCTCCCATGCCCCCAGCCAAGGTATCTATTCTTTTCCCAAGCTATTTCCCTCCCTTGCAGAGCTGAGCCTAGCCTAGGTGAGTCTTCCTTTGCCAAGGTGGCTCAGTGGTTAGGGTGCAGTACTGCAGGCCACTTCAGCTGACTGTTATCTGCAGTTCAGCGGTTCAAACCTCACCAGCTCAAGGTTGACTCAGCCTTCCATCCTTCCGAGGTGGGTGAAATGAGGACCCGGATTGTTGTTGGGGGCGATATGCTGACTCTGTAAACCGCTTAGAGAGGGCTGAAAGCCCTATGAAGCGGTGTATAAGTCTAACTGCTATTGCTATTCTATTCTAGCTACCTCTCCCACTCCCCAGCCAAGGTATCTATTCTTTTCCCAAGCTATTTCCCTCCCTTGCAGAGCTGAGCCTAGCATTCAGTTTAAAATCCAGGGCAAGGGAGGAGGGGGCAACAGAGCAGCCAGGAGGAGGGGAAAATGTTTTTCTTTTTTTCTTTTTTTCTAAACTATTTCCCTCCGTCTGGGCTCTCCTTTGCAGAGCTGAACTGAAAATTCAGTTTCCGAGCTTGTCTGAGCTAGAAGAGAAAGGTGGGATACAAGATGATGACCTTCAAGTTTTTTGTGACCATTTGGACATGCTGCATAAAGATATGTCTGAGCGATATCAGGATCTTCTTTTGATGGAAATTCCAGATTGGGTGATAAATCCATTTTCAGATGCAGAGGAAGATGGGGTAGTGGAGGAACAACTCATAGAGCTGCAGAATGACATTGAGCTGAAGCCAAAGTTTAAGAAATCGTACCAAGAGTTTTGGTTACAGAAAGAAATTTCCGATCGCTATCCTGCACTATGGACAGTGGTTAAGAAGCTCCTTGTTGCATTTCCAACACCATATTTGGTGGAACGTGGCTTCAGTGTGGTCATCCAACTTCTCCCCAAGCAAAGAAATCAACTCCAATTACTGAACGTGGTGATTTAAGACTCCTGCTAAGTGACTTAAAACCAGACATTGGGAAACTGGTATCACTTCATCAAGCCCATCCATCACATTAAGAATTTACTCAACAGTGAAGTAGTTACTAAATTTTACTGAGTTTACTAAGTTACTAGTTACTAAGGTTCTTGATAAATGACTATCAGACTTTGAAAACCTGGTGTCACTGGATCACGTTCAACAATTTTGTTGAATTAACATTAACTAAAAAGGTTTTTAAATTGGATTTTGAATAAATGTGCAATTAATTGTTAGTTACAGTTTTGAATTTTACTGTTGCTATCTTCCTTCCATCGTGCAAACCACACAGTTCACATGACCTCCCCAGCCACGCCCACCAAGCCACACCCACACAACCAGTAGTAAAAAAATATTGAATTCCACCACTGGGTGGGGGGCACTGAGGATCAGTTTGTAGCACCAGGGGGGGCGGTGGACTGAAAAGGTTTGGGAACCACTGGTCTAGATCCTTTGCAGTGAGGATTGAAATCCAGGCATGGGAGGATCTAGTAACAGTGGTCGCTCTGGTAGATTACCTCTGATAGAGGACCTAGCAGGTGGATCCTCCTGATATTTTGATACTATCAACCATTGCTGGACATTTTTGTCAGCTGCTAAATTCACTACGATCAGGGGACATTCAAGCCATCATAATGGGGAAAGAAGAGGCAATCTCAAGGCTGCTCCAATATAAGGTGCCATAGAGTTGGACCAGGTTAGGAACAGATTGTCATGGAGAAAATCTATCAGTGTGGTTGCTAAGAGGCAACAACAACTTGATGCCCCATCATCATCATCATCATCATCATCAACATCAACATCAACATCATCAACATCAACATCATCATCAACATCATCATCAACAACAACAACAACAACAACATCAACAACATCAACATCATCATCAACATCAACATCATCATCATCAACAACATCATCATCAACATCAACATCATCATCAACATCAACATCAACATCAACATCATCATCATCAACATCATCATCAACATCATCATCATCAACAACAACAACAACATCAACATCAACATCATCATCAACAACATCATCATCAACATCAACATCATCATCATCATCAACATCAACATCATCATCATCAACATCAACATCATCAACATCAACATCATCATCAACATCAACATCATCATCAACATCAACATCATCATCATCAACATCATCATCAACATCAACATCATCATCAACATCAACATCATCATCATCAACATCAACATCAACATCATCAACATCAACATCATCATCATCAACATCAACATCATCAACATCAACATCATCATCAACATCAACATCATCATCAACATCAACATCATCAACATCAACATCATCATCAACATCAACATCATCATCAACATCAACATCAACATCAACATCAACATCAACATCAACATCAACATCATCATCATCAACATCAACATCAACATCAACATCATCATGTTAGTGGGCAAGGATGATTATTGTAATATAATACCATTCTCTGCTTGCTTCTGTGATGATGAATGGGTTTCAAAGTCCAACTCAGTGTGCTGCATTGGTCTCAAAACCTTTTATGAATTTGCCTCCAGAAAATCTCTGGACAGAGGTTCCCAACATGGGGCCATTTGATTTTTAATGGGGGCAATTTGAACCTTGCTTAAACCAAGTTAATGGTCTTTTAGGCTCCCGCCGCAGGAGTAGAGTTCACTTTTTGAGTAAAGTAAGAATTATATGTCACCGGGGGGGGGGGGGGTATCAGGATTTTAGAGATGCTCAGGTTGGGCGTGGCCAAAAAAAGGATGGGAACCACTGCCTTAGGGACTATCTCCCTCAGGTAGAATCTGCAGGGAGGGGATGTAAGTGGACATTGGGGACCCAAAGGGTAGCTCTTCGGTGCTGGTTGTGAATACTTTCCCTCCGGAGTGTTTTGACACACACCAAGCTGTGAAGATTGTTATGCTTCGATGGGCACTTGGAGCTTGACTTTTCAGTACTGTTTGATTTGTATACTGTTGATATGAAATTTTTATGGTCACTATGCTGCTGTTTTTATAGAAGTTGTTTTTATAGCATGAGATTGTTTGGTTTATTGAATTTTTAATCTGATTATTGTAAACCAGCCAGAGTATAGGAAAGCAAATACATGCTGCTTACTCATCACTGAGGAAAAGACAAAGGCAGCATCAAGAAACAGGATATGGCATGCATAAAAAATGATGTTTGTGTTTTCATGTCTAGACATACATTTAGATGTATTGACTCTCCTTTAAACAGCAAAGTCTCTTATGATCCATAAGGGATTTAACAATCCTATTCTTCTTACTTTAGCTTTAGTGAAACACAACTGACTTAGGAATAGCAATAGCAGAAGCAATAGCAGTTAGACTTATATACCGCTTCATAGGGCCTTCAGCCCTCTCTAAGCGGTTTACAGAGTTAGCATATCGCCCCCACAGTCTGGGTCCTCATTTCACCCACCTCGGAAGGATGGAAGGCTGAGTCAACCTTGAGCCGGTGAGATTTGAACCGCCGAACTGCAGATAACAGTCAGCTGAAGTGGCCTGCAGTACTGCACTCTAACCACTGTGCCACCTCGGCGCAGGGACGTGTGCAGGGGTGAGCAAAAGATGGCAGATACGGCCATAGGAAAGGAAGTCATTCTTTTTTTACAAGCATAACTCATCAATGGACTACTATGAGTCGGGCTTCATTTGCATGGTCAACCCACCATCTTGGCATTTGGCTCCCTCTCACAGGTGCCGCTGATGAGATACGTGGGAAAGGCATATGGCTACGATGGTCAAAAAAGTCAAGATGGCACACGCAACTGTGGACAATTAGAGTCTTGCCCTTAAAAAGACAGTGCTTTGGTAGGGCGGGCACATCCCTTGTCTTGACTCTTTTTGTCATCAGAAAAACATCTGCATAGAAGGGTAGAAGAACTGGCATTTAGATCTGCCACAGAATTGGATTCATGCCCCTATATGAGTGCAACATGGCCCACATTTAATGGTTAGCAGCATTTGCAAAGTTAGGTGGGCTACAAACAAGAACTGCAGAGGTCCACTTGCAAGACTTGCGAGATGGAATTTTTATTGTGCTGAATTAAGTTGAAGATTACGGCTGTATGTCACATCTTCGAGAACATTCTGAGTACATAATATGCCTGTTCAATCATTTAAGCATCCCTCTCTCTCATTACAACTTTACAGCAGACGATCCACATCCTTTGCAGCAATAATGAAACTTGAATTGCTTTTTTTCCCCCTAAAACAGCAGTACAAGTTGTTTCTAATGTCCCACTTTAGCCCTGGTCTAATCTAACCAAAACACATCCCCAAATCAAACCTGTAGAGCTGTTCTATGATTAAATTATCAGAAGCATCAAAGTAGGAACTATTACAAACCCTCTTTTAACAGGACAGTCTAGGGTGGACAGTGTGTCTGTGTGTGTGTGTGTGTGCCCACCCGCACGCCTGAGGATGCATCTCATCTCTGAATAAACCGTATCTCCAGGGCAGCAGAGTTCAATGGTGTACAACACTTGACAAGTACAATTCAATTTAAGCAGATGAGAGAGAGAGAAACCAGATCTCTGCCCGGGAAGCTATAATCAAGGAGGATAATGAAGGAATATATTTAAGTGCCCCAATTCCAAGAGGACAACCGGAGCCAAATTATTTGTCAATGTCCTTGTTCAGCTCACACTAAGGCAGGGGGCTTTTCTGATGCCAGGATGTATTGCCCAAGGAAAAGAGTAATGATGTTTAAGAACAATTAAGGCAAAACTCCTCCAGTTTGGGTAAGTTTAAAAGGCCTTGATTGAGAATTTAGTGAATAATGTTACCGCTTTAAGATATACTCATAAGCTTTAAGAGGACATCTTTTTCCATCTCTTAAGTCAAAAAGGAAGGAAAAATATTCAACAGGAAAATAATTTGTATTGTGTTTTTTTAAAGTGGGTATTCCTTGTCCTTTATGAGCTTTAGGGAGGGAATATGTTTGCCATTATCTGGAAAATATTTTAATGTTACACATAATGTTCATTCTCAGTGGGAAAAGGTACACAGAGACATATAACAGAAAATGGAATAAAAAGGTCAGAAAACCCCACCAGCAATCAGCACCCAGATGAGCAGAGATTAGCTCCAAGATTAAACCAACAATCAAGGAAATAATATCACAATCAAGGAACTGCCGAAGAAGGCCAACAATACACAGCCCAACCAAAGACCCTCCAAGACCCACCCCCCCCACCAACATTTACAGGGCAGAACACTAGAATATAAATTGAGAGCAAACCCCACTCCTTACTATGGTAGCACTGTTGATGTTACCTAGTTTGGTAATGAAACGTCTGCAAGAAAACAAGCAAGCTCAGAGAGCACCAAGGACCCTTCACATCAGATATGGTGTTG